>NC_064645.1:375985231-376290231 GCF_023864345.2 Schistocerca serialis cubense | reverse complement strand
TTAAACATTTAAGTGTAGAGATAATGTATCAGTGTTTTGCTACCACTAAGTAAAACGCAATGAAGGGTATATGTATAAAATTTTATGTATATGAGTTTGTGACATCATTTTTGTAGAAGTTGGCGCCGATAAAATTAAATTTGTCTTTTCACACAAAGAATGAAGATAATGTGTCACATCTTACATAAAAATAGTACATTAGCACACGTGTATATTAAATTGAACTGTTGGTGCGAGAATTGCGGATTTAAAGTAGTTTATATTGACTTTCATCCTTAATGACTGATTGCCCAGAAGAGTAGCATGAGAAGTTGCTACAAATGGGAGACGAACACTCTGAGACGTTATGGGCTAGCATAGCATAGGCGACCATGAAAAAAAGGTTGAAGAAGCAACGAAACGATGACGTTCTACGAATCGTGGAATATCTGACGTTTCAGCGTGATAGGGAAGCTAGAAAATCTGAAAAGGGAATTGTTAAGGCTGGTGAAGTGAAATAGAAAGAAGCGAAGGACTGCTAGTGAGACGAGTGTAGTATAACAAAGAAAGCAACAGAAAATCCTGTAAGGGGAATAGGATTCGTTATGAACAGGAAGGTAGAACAGAGAGTGAGTTAGTGTGAACAGTTCACTGACAGGGTTGCTCTCATTAGGATGGACAACAAACGATAACCGATAACAATAGTTCAGGTACATATATTGACGTCGCAAGCAGAAGGTGAAGAACAGAGAAAGTATTAGAGGATATTGAACGGGTAATTCAGTACCAAAGGGATATGAAACTCTAATAGTTATGGGGACTGGAAGCTAGGGTAAGGAGCGGAAGGAAGGGTTGCGGTAGAATATGGTCTAGGTAATAGTCATATACTTTCTCTGTCTCCTCATCTAAACCTTGCGAAGTCAGCATGTGTACCTGAACAATGGTTGTCGGTGTCGGTTTGCTGTCAATTCTGATGAGTACAACCCTATCACTGAACTGTTCACACTAACACTAGCTGCCCTGCCTTCCTGTTTATAAAGAATCCTAACCCCACTATACCATTTCCTGCTGCTGTTAATATTCCCCTAAACACATATGATCGTCAATCCTAGTCTTATTTCCTTTTCACTTCACTGACCTCCACTACATTAGGATTGATCCTTTGCATTTCCCTCTTCAGCTTTCCTACACGCATCTGACCAAGGACTTGTACTCAGATGAGTATAGTGCAATATCAACAGCAGCAGAAAATGATAAAAAGGTAGGGCAGTCAGTGTGTTGTAATTCGTTCTTCCGTCGATCAACTGAAGTATTTCCTCTGTTACTCGTGGTTTCTTAGCAGTTACCTTCTTTGTACTTATGTTTTTCTGTCCAGCTTCTGTGGTGGCCGTTTTTAGAGATGTCCATTCTTCTTCAACTGTACTGCCTACTATACTATTCCTTATTCCAGTAACTATAGCCTTAGAGAACTTCAAGCGTATCTCGTTATCCCTTGGCTCTTCAGTATCCCACTCTTTGTGTACTGATTCATCCTTAGTGATCTCTTACACTTCAGCCTACTTTTCGTCACTACCATTTTTTGATCTGAGTCTATATCTGCTCGTGGGTACGCCTTGCAATCCAGTATCTGATTTCGGAATCTCTGTCTGACCATTATGTAATCTAACTGAAATCTACCCGTATCACCCGGCATTTTCCAAGTATGCCTCCTCCTTTTGTGATTCTTGAACAGAGTATTCGCTATTACTAGCTGAAATTTATTACAGAACTCAGTTAGTCTTTCTCCTCTTTCATTCCTTGTCCGAAGCCCATATTCTTTTGTGACTTTTCTTCTACTCCTTTCACTACAACTGCATTCCAGTCTCTTACCACATTTTCATCTGCCTTTACATATTGTGTTACCACAATATCCTCATATACTCTATTTCTTCAGCTTCCGACGTCGGCATGTGTACCTGAAACACCGTTGCAATATTGGTTTGCTGTGGATTCTAATCAGAACAACCCTATCAATGAACTATTCGCAGTAACACAATCTCTGCTCTACCTTCCTGTTCATAACGAATCCTACTCCCGTTATACCGTGTTGATATTATCCTGTACCCATCTGACCAGAAATCCTTGTCTTACTTCGATTTCACTTCACTGACCCCTACTATAACTAGATTGAGCCTTTGCATTTCCCTTCTCAGATATTCTAATATCCGTACCACGTTCAAGATCCTGACATTTCATACCACGACTCGTAGAACGTTGTCCTTTCGTTGATTATTCAGTCTTGCTCTCATGGTTACCTCCCCATTGGCAGTCCCCTCCCGGAGATCCGAATCTGGGACTACTCCGGAATTTGTTGCCAATGAGGAGATCATCATGTCACTTTTTCAATTAAAGGCCACCTGTCCTGTAGAAACACATTATGTGTCTTTAATGCAGGGTCAATCTTCTGACTAGTTTAATGTAGACCGTCACGAATTCCTCTCCTGCGCCAACCTCTTCATCTCAAAGAAGCACTTGCAACCTATGTTATCAATTTATTGCTGGATGTGTACCAATATCTGGCTGCCGCTATACTTCTTACGCTTTACATCTCCACCTAGTACCTTGGAGATTATTTCCTGATGTCGTAACAAATGTCCTATCACTCTGTCCCTCCTTCTTGTCAGTGTCTTCCACATATCCCTTTCCTTTCCGTTTCTGCGGAGAAATTTATTAGCTGATCGGACCACATACTTTTCAACATTCATTTGTAGAACCATATCCAAATGCTTCGATTCTCTTCTGTTTTGGTTTTCCTATACTCCATCTTTCGTTACCATAAAATGCCTTGTCCCAGACGTGCGTTTTCAAAAATTCTGCCTCAAATTAATGCCTATGTTTGATACTAGTAGATTTCTCTTGGCCAGAAGTGCCCTTTTTGCCAGTGATAGTCTGCTTTTGATGTCCTCCTTCCTCCGTCCAACAAGTATTATTTTGTTACCTAGGTAGTAGAACTCCTTAACTTCATCTACTTCGTGCCCATCAACCCTGATGTTAAGTTTCTTGCTGTTCTCATTTCTGCTACTACTCATTACCTTCATATTTATACGATTTACTCTCACTCTGAATTCTGTATTGAGTAGATTGTTTATTCCATTCAACAGAACATGTAATTACTCTTCACTTTCACAGAGGACAGCAATGTCATCAACGAATCTTATCATTGGTATGCTTTCACTTGAATTTTTATTCAACTACTCAAACTTTCTTTTATTTCCAACATTGCTTCTTCGATGTATAGACTCAGCAGTAGGGGCGAAAGACTACATTCCTGTCTTGCACCCTATTTAATCTGAGCACCTCGTTCTGATCTTCGTCTTTTCCCTCTTGCCTCTTGTACATGCTGTGTATTACTCATCTCTCCCTGTAGCTTACTCGTATTTTCCTCAGAATTTCGAGCATTTTGCGCCATTTTACATTGTCGAGAGCTTCTTTCAGGTCAACAAATTCTAAGAACGTGTCTTGCTCTATCTTCAGTCTCGCTTCCGCTATCTACCGCAACGTTATAACTGCCTTTCAGGTGCATTTACCTTTCCTGAAGCCAAGCTGATCGTCATCTAACAAATCCCTAACTTTCTTCTCCATTCTTCTGTATATTATTCCTGACAGTAACATGGATGCATGAGGTGTTGAGCTGGTTGTGCAATAATTCTCTCTCTTGTCAACTCTTGCAGTCTTCAAAATTGTGTAGATGATATTTTTCCGAAAGTAATATTGTAAGCCGCCAACTCATACATTCTACACTCCAACGTGAGTATTCGTTTTGTTGCCATCTCCCCCAATTATTTTAGGAATTGTGATGGAATGTTTTCTTTCCCTTCTGCCTTATTTAAGCTTAAGTCCTCCAAATCTCTTTTAAATTATGATTCTTAGATCCCCTGTCTCTTCTAAATCGACTCCTGTTACCTCTTCTGTCACACCAGACAAGTCTTCAACGTCATGGAGGCGTTAAAACGTTCACTTTCAATCTATCCGCTCTCTCGTCGACATTTAACTGCGGAATTCCAATTGCACTCTCAATGTTACAACTCTTGCTATTTTATTTCACCGCACGTTGTTTTGTCTTTCCAATATTTTGAGTCAGCCCTTCCAACAACCATATCTTTTTAGATTTCTTCACGTCTTTTATGCAGCCATTTCGCCATAGCTTCCCTGGACTTCCTATTTATTTCATTCCTCAGTGACTTGTACTTCTGTATTCCTGAATTCCCCTGAATATTTTTGTACTTCCTTCTTTCGTAGGTCTACCGAAGTATTTCTTCTATTACTTATCGTTTCTTCGCTGTTAATTTCTTTGTTCCTGCGTTTTTCTTCCCACATTCTGTGATTGACGTTTCCTTGAGATTCCATTCCTCTTCAACTGTACTGCCTGTTGAGCTATTCCTTTATTGCAGTATCTACAAAGTTAGAGAACGTCAAGCGTATCTCTTCATTCCTTAGTACTTCTGTGTCCCATTTCGTTGTGCATTGATTCTTCCTGATAGTTCTCTTAAACTTCAGCCTTCTCTCCATCACATTGTGACATGAGTTTATATCTGCTACTCTATACGCCTTACGATTCAGTATCTGATTTCTGAATCTCTGTCTAACCAAGATATAATCTAACTGAAATCTTCCCGAACCAGCGGCATTCTGCTCTTGTGACTCTTTAACACAGAATTGGCTATCACTAGCTTAAATTTATCACAGAACTCAATTATGGTTCTCCTACTTCATTCCTAGTACAGAGCCCATATTCTCCCGCGACTCTTTCTTCAACCTCTGTCCCTATAACCGGATTACAATTCACTATGATTCAGAATTTTATATCCCTTCACGTACTGCGACTCACTCAATAATCTCATATGTTTTCTCTGTCTCTTCATCTCCAGCTTTCGACGTCGGCATGTATACCGAATTACCGTTATCGGAGTAGGTTTGCTGTCGCTCATGGTCGATTATGGTGAGAACAACCCTATCACTGCACTGTTCGCAGTAGCACATTCTCTGCCCTACCTTCCTATTCATAAAGAATCCTACTCCCGTTACACTATTCTCCTATACTCATCTGACCAGAAACCCTCGTCTTCTTTCCATTTCACTTCGCTGACCCTCACTATGTTTAGATTGAGCAGTAGCATTTCCATTTTCAGCTTCCCCATGACTCTCACGGTTCTGACATTCCACGCCCCGACTCGTTGAACGTTATTCTTTCGGTGCTTTTTCTTTCTTTTTTCGTGGTCACATCATCCTTGGCAGTCCCTGGAGGAGATTCCAGGCCACCTGTTCCTGTGGATACACATAATGTGTCTTCAATGCAAATTTTTTCAATTGCCTTCTGCAGCCTCATGCCATTCATCATTGCTGTACCCCCCCCCCCCCCCTCCCCTTCCCCCCAACCACAAGGTCAAGATAGTGCCGTGAATCTCTGTCGCTATTCCGCCTTCTTTGACAAGGCCGTTGGCAGAGCTATGGTTACCCCTTATGTCGGATGTCTTACGTCGCCAATTATTATTTAAAACTGAATCGGTTGCGAGACTCGAATCCGTGACGAAAGACGCTACAGATAGGCCAAGGGAATTAGTACAAGATAGCTACTAGAAAAATGTGATTAAATCGAAAAAGAAATGACTGTCTGTAGGACTGAATCAGCATATAGAGAAGTCTAAAACACCTTCGGAGAAATTAAAAAGAGGGGCGGTAACATTACCCGGCACTGGAAATTGCAAGGCTAAATGCAGAGGCGATAGCTGATAGGATGAAAGAATACATTGAGAGCCTATATGAGGGAGAGGACTTACCTCATGACGTGAGATAAGAAGCAACAGAAACCGACTGGGACGAGCTAGGTGATCCAGTATTAGAATCAGAATTTAAAAGGATTTTGGGAGATTTCGATCGAATAAGACTGGAGGGACAGTTAGCATTCCATCGAAATTTCTGAAATCGTTGGGCGAAGTGGCAACAAAACGATTATTCACGTTGGTGTGTAGAATGTACGAGAGTGACGATAAACCCTCAGAGTTTCCTAAAAGCATTATCCACACAATTCCGAAGATAACAAGAGTCGACAAGGGGAAGCGGTATCACACAACCAGCTTAGCTACTCATGCATATACATCTACCTACATCTTCATTTATACTCCGCAAGCCACCCAACGGTATGTGGCGGAGGGCACTTTACGTGCCACTGTCATTACCTCCCTTTCCTGTTCCAGGCGCGTAATGGGGCCCCTTAGGGATATGGCAGCAAGAGAAGGGAAGAAAACCAATGTGCACTCCGTGTGCATACCGGGGGGAGTCATTCCATATGTGGAAAGGGTCCTTCCGGGTGCCATGAAGGGTACAGGGTGCACCCATCTGCAGGTGGTCGCTCATGTTGGCACCAATGATGTGTGTCGCTATGGATCGGAGGAAATCCTCTCTGGCTTCCGGCGGCTATCTGATTTGGTGAAGACTGTCAGTCTCGCTAGCGGGATGAAAGCAGAGCTCACCATATGCAGCATCGTCGACAGGACTGACTGCGGACATTTGGTACAGAGCCGAGTGGAGGGTCTGAATCAGAGGCTGAGACGGTTATGCGACCGTGTGGGCTGCAGATTCCTCGACTTGCGCCATAGGGTGGTGGGGTTTGCGGTTCCGCGGATAGGTCAGGAGTCCACTACACGCAACAAGCGGCTACACGGGTAGCAGGGGTTGTGTGGCGTGGACTGGGCGGTTTTTTTGTTAGATAGCCTCGGGCAGGTACAGAAAGGGCAACAGCCTCAAAGGGTGTGGGGCAAAGCCAGGACATGCGGGGACCAAGTAGCAATCGGTATTGTAATTGTAAACTGTCGAAGCTGCATTGGTAAAGTACCGGAACTTCAAGCGCTGATAGAAAGCACCGAAGCTGAATTCGCTATAGGTACAGAAAGCTCGCTGAAGCCAGAGATAAATTCTGCCGAGATTTTTACAAAGCCACAGACGGGTTGTGAAAGGATAGATTGCATGCAACCGGTGGTGGCGTGTTTGTCGCTGTTCGTAGTAGTTTATCCTGTAGTGAAGTAGAAGTGGATAGTTCCTGTGAATTATTATGGGTGGAGGTTACACTCAACAACCGAGCTAAGTTAATAATTGGCTCCTTTTACCGACCTCCCGACTCACAGCATTAGTGGCAGAACAACTGAGAGAAAATTTGGAATACATTTCACATAAATTCTGTCAGCATGTTATAGTCTTAGGTGGAGATTTCAATTTACCAGATATAGACTGGGACACTCAGATGTTTAGGACGGGTGGCAGGGACAGAGCATCGAGTGACATTGTACTGAGTGCACTATCCGAAAATTACCTCGAGCAATTAAACAGAGAACCTGTTCGTGGAGATAACATCTTGGACCTACTGATAACAAACAGACCCGAACTTTTCGACTCTGTAAGCGCAGAACAGGGAATCAGTGATCATAACGCCGTTGCAGCATCCCTGAATATGGAAGTAAATAGGAATATAAAAAAAGGGAGGAAGGTTTATCTGTTTAGCAAGAGTAATAGGAGGCATATTTCAGACTACCTAACAGATCAAAACGAAACTTTCTGTTCCGACACTGACAATGTTAAGTGTTTATGGAAAAAGTTGAGGGCAATCGTAAAAAAGCGTTTTAGACAGGTACGTGCCGAGTAAAACTGTCAGGGACGGGAAAAACCCCCCGTGGTTCAACAACAAAGTTAGGAAACTACTGCGAAAGCAAAGAGAGCTTCACTCCAAGTTTAAACGCAGCCAAAACCTCTCAGACAAACAGAAGCTAAACGATGTAAAAGTTAGCGTAAGGAGGGCTATGCGTGAAGCGTTCATTGAATTCGAAAGTAAAATTCTATGTACCGACTTGACAGAAACTACTAGGAAGTTCTGGTCTTAAGTTAAATCAGTAAGTGGCTCGAAACAGCATATCCAGACACTCCGGGATGATGATGGCATTGAAACAGAGGATGACATGCGTAAAGCTGAAATACTAAACACATTTTTCCAAAGCTGTTTCACAGAGGAAGACCGCACTGCAGTTCCTTCTCTACATCCTCGCACAAACGAAAACATGGCTGAAATGGAAATAAGTGTCCAACGAATAGAAAAGCAACTGGAATCACTCAACAGAGGAACGTCCACTGGACCTGACGGGATACCAATTCGATTCTACACAGAGTACGCGAAAGAACTTGCCCCCCTTCTAACAGCCGCGTACCACAAGTCTCTAGAGGAACGGAAGGTTCCAAATGATTGGAAAAGAGCACAGGCACTTCCAGTTTTCAAGAAGGGTCGTCGAGCAGATGCGCAAAACTGTAGACCTATATATCTGACGTCGATCTGTTGTAGAATTTTAGAACATGTTTTTTGCTCGCGTATCATGTCATTTTTGGAAACCCAGAATCTACTCTGTAGGTATCAACATGGATTCCGGAAACAGCGATGTATCCTATCAACAAAGGAAGTGGCTTACAAAACATTCGTTCGACCTATACTTGAGTATTGTTAATCAGTGTGGGATCCGTACCAGATCGGGTTGACGGGAGATATAAGGAAGATCCCAAGAAGAGCAGCGCGTTTCGTCACAGGGATATTTGGTAACCGTGATAGCGTTACGGAGATGTTTAGCAAACTCAAGTGGCACACTCTGCAAGAGAGGCGCTCTGCATCGCTGTGTAGCTTGCTGTCCAGGTTTCGAGAGTGTGCGTTTCTGGATGAGGTATCGAATATATTGCTTCCCTCTACTTATACCTCCCGAGGAGATGACGAATATAAATTTAGAGGGATTCGAGCGCGCACGGAGGCATTCCTCCCGCGAAACATACGCGACTGGAACAGAAAAGGGAGATAATGACAGTGGCACGTAAAGTGCCCTCCGCCACACACCGGTGTGTGGCTTGCGGAGTATAAATGTAGATGTCGGTTCGCGGGAAGAACGACTGCCGAAAAGCCTCCATCCGCGCTCAAATGTCTCTAATTTTACATTCGTGATCTCTTCGGGAGATATAAGTAGGGGGAAGCAATATCTTCGATACCTCATCCAGAAACGCATCCTCTCGAAACCTGGACAGCAAGCTACACAGCGATGCAGAGCGCCTCTCTTGCAGAGTGTGCCACTTGAGTTTGCTTAACATCTCCGTAACGTTATCACGCTTACCAAATAACCCTGAGACGAAACGCGCCGCTCTTTTTTGGATCTTCTCTATCTCCTCTGTCAACCCGACCTGGTAGGGATCCCACACTGATGAGCACTACTCAAGTATAGGTCGAACGAATGTTTTGTAAGCCACTTCCTTTGTTGATACGATACATTTTCTAAGGACTCCCCCAATGAATCTAAACCTGGCACCTGCCTTACCCACAATTAATTTTATATGATCATTCCACTTCAAATCGTTCCTCACGCATACTCCCAGATATTTTACAGAAGTAACTGCTACCATTGTTTGTTCCGCTATAATATAATCATACAATAAAGGATCCTTCTTTCTACGTATTCGCAATACGTTACATTTGTCTACGTTAAGGGTCAGTTGCCACTCCCTGCGCCAAGTGTCTATCCGCTGCAGATCTTCCTGTATTTTGCTGCAGATTTCTAACGCTGCAACTTCTCTGAATACTACAGCATCATCCGCGAATAGCCGCATGGAACTTCCGACACTATTTACTAGGTAATGTTAAATATTGTGAAAAGCAATGGCCCATAACACTCCCCTGTGGCACCCCAGAGATTACTTTAACGTCTGTAGACGTCTCTCCATTGAGAACAACATTGCTGTGTTCTGTTTGCTAACAGTAGAATAACCATAGACAATATTTTTGTTCATTCGTCATTAGTAGAAGGGCATTCTGTTAGCAAGATGGTGAATGGCCTTTCAGATCATGATGCACAAATTCTAAGTCTAAAATATTTTTGTGCTGCAACACAGGTTAAATATAGTTACCAATTTTTACGAAAGCTGATCCAGTTGCTGTAGAGACTTTTGTAAACCGTGTCAAGGAACAATAGTGGCAAGATGTTTATAGTGCTGATACAGTAGACGATAAATGTAATGCTCTCCTCAAGACTTTTCTCGTGCTCCTTGAAAGATGCTTTCCGTTAGAACGTTCAAAACAGGGTACTAGCACAAACAGGCAGCCTGGGTGGCTGACTAAAGGTATAAGAATATCTTGTAGAACAAAGTGGCAATTATATCAAAAAGTTAGAAACAGTCACAATCTAAATGCAGTAGCCCATTACAAACAGTATTGTAAGGTGCTTAAAAAAGTTATTAGGAAGGCAAAAAGTATGTGGTATGCAGATAGAATAGCTAAGTCTCAGGATAAAATTAAAACCATAAGGTCAGTCGTAAAGGAAGTGGCTGGTCTGCAGAGACAGGTCGAGGATATAGAATCAGTGCGTAGTGGGAATGTCCGTGTTACTGATAAGTCGCATATATGTACAGTATTTAATAATCACTTTCTGAATATAACAGGTGAACTAAATAGAAACCTAGTCCCAACAGGGAATCATATAGCGCTCGTAGAAAAAAGTGTTCCGAGACTGTTACCTGAAATGCTCCTCCATGATACTGACAAGAGGGAGATTGAGTTAATAATTAAATCACTAAAGACCAAGAACTCTCATGGATATGACGGGGTATCTAGCAGAATACTGAAGTATTGTTCCATGTATGTTAGCCCAGTACGTAGCCATATCTGTAACTTTTCCTTTAGGAGTGGTCGGTTTCCTGACCAATTAAAGTACTCGGTAGTGAAGCCACTTTATAAAAAGGGAGACAGGGATAATGTTGATAATTATAGACCTATTTCTATGCCATCGGTGTTTGCTAAAGTTATCGAGAGGGTTGTATATACAAGGTTACTGCAGCATTTAAATTCACATAATTTGCTGTCAAATGTACAGTTTGGTTTTAGAAATGGCTTAACAACTGAAAATGCTATAGTCTCTTTTCTCTGTGAGGTTTTGGACGGATTAAATAAAATGTTACGAACGTTAGGTGTTTTCTTTGATTTAACGAAGGCTTTTGACTGTGTTGACCACAAAATATTACTGCAGAAGTTGGAACATTATGGAGTAAGGGGAGTAGCTTACAATTGGTTCGCCTCTTACTTTAAGAACAGAAAGCAGAAGGTAATTCTCCGCAATATTGAGAGTGGTAATGATGTTCAGTCCCAACGGGGCACTGTTAAATGGGGCGTTCCCCAAGGATCGGTGCTGGGGCCACTGCTGTTTCTTATTTATATAAATGATATGCCTTCTAGTATTACAGGTAATTAAAAATATTTCTGTTTGCTGATGACACCAGCTTGGTAGTGAAGGATCTTGTGTGTAATATTAAAACATTATCAAATAATGTAGTTCATGAAATAAGTTCGTGGGTTGTGGAAAATAGTTTGATGCTAAATCACAGCAAGACTAAGTTCTTACAGTTTCTAACCCACAATTCAACAGGAACTGATATTTTAATCAGACAGAATGGGCATGTTATAAGCGAGACGGAACAGTTCAAGTTCCTAGGCGTACGGATAGATAGTAAGCTGTTGTGGAAAGCCCATGTTCAGGATCTTGTTCAGAAACTAAATGCCGCTTTATTTACCATTAGAACAGTACCTGAAATAAGTGATAATCAACACGAAAAGTAGTCTACTTCGCATATTTTCATACGCTTATGTCTTATGGTATTATTTTTTGGGGTAATTCTTCTGTTTCAAAAAGGGTATTTTTGGCTCAAAAACGGGCTGTTCGAGCTATGTGTGGTGTAAGTTCGAGAACCTCTTGTCGACCCCTATTCAATAGTCTGGGAATTCCGACATTGGCCTCACAGTATATACACTCCTGGAAATGGAAAAAAGAACACATTGACACCGGTGTGTCAGACCCACCATACTTGCTCCGGACACTGCGAGAGGGCTGTACAAGCAATGATCACACGCACGGCACAGCGGACACACCAGGAACCGCGGTGTTGGCCGTCGAATGGCGCTAGCTGCGCAGCATTTGTGCACCGCCGCCGTCAGTGTCAGCCAGTTTACGGAGCTCCATCGCAGTCTTTAACACTGGTAGCATGCCGCGACAGCGTGGACGTGAACCGTATGTGCAGTTGACGGACTTTGAGCGAGGGCGTATAGTGGGCATGCGGGAGGCCGGGTGGACGTACCGCCGAATTGCTCAACACGTGGGGCGTGAGGTCTCCACAGTAGATCGATGTCGCCAGTGGTCGGCGGAAGGTGCACGTGCCCGTCGACCTGGGACCGGACCGCAGCGACGCACGGATGCACGCCAAGACCGTAGGATCCTACGCAGTGCCGTAGGGGACCGCACCGCCACTTCCCAGCAAATTAGGGACACTGTTGCTCCTGGGGTATCGGCGAGGACCATTCGCAACCGTCTCCATGAAGCTGGGCTACGGTCCCGCACACCGTTAGGCCGTCTTCCGCTCACGCCCCAACATCGTGCAGCCCGCCTCCAGTGGTGTCGCGACAGGCGTGAATGGAGGGACGAATGGAGACGTGTCGTCTTCAGCGATGAGAGTCGCTTCTGCCTTGGTGCCAATGATGGTCGTATGCGTGTTTGGCGCCGTGCAGGTGAGCGCCACAATCAGGACTGCATACGACCGAGGCACACAGGGCCAACACCCGGCATCATGGTGTGGGGAGCGATCTCCTACACTGGCCGTACACCACTGGTGATCGTCGAGGGGACACTGAATAGTGCACGGTACATCCAAACCGTCATCGAACCCATCGTTCTACCATTCCTAGACCGGCAAGGGAACTTGCTGTTCCAACAGGACAATGCACGTCCGCATGTATCCCGTGCCACCCAACGTGCTCTAGAAGGTGTAAGTCAACTACCCTGGCCAGCAAGATCTCCGGATCTGTCCCCCATTGAGCATGTTTGGGACTGGATGAAGCGTCGTCTCACGCGGTCTGCACGTCCAGCACGAACGCTGGTCCAACTGAGGCGCCAGGTGGAAATGGCATGGCAAGCCGTTCCACAGGACTACATCCAGCATCTCTACGATCGTCTCCATGGGAGAATAGCAGCCTGCATTGCTGCGAAAGGTGGATATACACTGTACTAGTGCCGACATTGTGCATGCTCTGTTATCTGTGTCTATGTGCCTGTGGTTCTGTCAGTGTGATCATGTGATGAATCTGACCCCAGGAATGTGTCAATAAATTTTCCCCTTCCTGGGACAATGAATTCACGGTGTTCTTATTTCAATTTCCAGGAGTGTTTTTTCTTTAATGTCGTTTGCAGTTAGCAATATTAGCATATTCCCAAGAGTTAGCAGCTTTCACTCAGTTAATACTAGGCAGAAATCAAATCTGCAAGTGGAATGCACTTCCTTGACTCTTGTGCAGAAAGGAGTGCAGTATTCTGCTGCATCCGTTTTCAATAAGCTACTACAAGAACTCAAAAATCTTAGCAGTAGCCCAAACGCTTTTAAGTCTAAACTGAAGAGTTTCCTCATGGCTCACTCCTTCCATTCTGTGAAGGAGCTCCTGAAAGAGCTAAGAAATTAAGCAAATTCCAGTGTTACATTCTTGATTTTCTTTTTTTTAAACTAATGACGTGTCGCCTGAATATGTTTCTTATATTTCATTTTATCTGTTTCTACAATCGTGTTATAATTTCATGTATTGACTCGTTCCATGACCATGGAGACTTCTCCTTAATGTGGTCCCACGGAACAATAAATAAATAAATAAAAAAAAACTCTTCAATCCAGCCACACAGTTGGTGTGATATTCCGTAGGCTCCAACTTTGTTTATCAGGCGACAATGCGGAACTGTACCGAACGCCTTCCGGAAGTCAAGGAAAGTGGCATCTACCTGGGAGCCTGTATCTAATATTTTCTGGGTCTCATGAACAAATAAAACGAGTTGGGTCTCACACGATCGCTGTTTCTGGAATCCATGTTGATTCCTACAGAGTAGATTCTGGGTTTCCAAAAACGACATGATACGCGAGCAAAAAACATGTTCTAAAATTCTACAACAGATCGACGCCAGAGATATAGGTCTATAGTTTTGCGCATCTGCTCGACGACCCTTCTTGTAGACTGGGACTACCTGTGCTCTTTTCCAATCATTTGGAACCTTCCGTTCCTCTAGAGGCTTGCGGTACACGGCTGTTAGAAGGGCAGCAAGTTCTTTCGCGTACTCTGTGTGGAATTGAATTGGTATTCCCTCAGGTCCAGTGGACTTTCCTCTTTTGAGTGATTTCAGTTGCTTTTCTATTCCTTGGACACTTATTTCCACGTCAGCTATGTTTTCGTTCGTGCGAGGATTTAGAGAAGGAACTGCAGTGCGTTCTTCCTCTGTGAAACAGCTTTGGAAAAATGTGTTTAGTATTTCAGCTTTACGCGTGTCATCCTCTGTTTCAATGCCATCATCATCCCGGAGTGTCTGGATATGCTGTTTCGAGCCACTTACTGATTTAACGTAAGACCAGAACTTCCTAGTATTTTCTGTCAAGTCGGTACATAGAATTTTATTTCCGAATTCACTGAACGCTTCACGCATAGCCCTCCTTACAGTAACTTTGACATCGTTTAGCTTCTGTTTGTCTGAGAGGTTTTGGCTGCGTTTAAATTTGCTATGAAGCTCTCTTTGCTTTCGCAGTAGTTTCCTAACAATGTTGTTGAACCACTGGGGATTTTCCCCGTCCCTCACAGTTTTACTCGGCACGTACCTGTCTAAAACGCATTTTACGATTACCTTCAACTTTTTCCATAAACACTCGGCATTGTCAGTGTCGGAAGAGAAATTTTCGTTTCGCTCTGATAGGTAGTCTGAAATATGCCTCCTATTACTCTTGCTAAACAGATAAACTTTCCTCCCCTTTTTTATATTCCTATTTACCTCCGTATTCATGGATGCTGCGACGGCCTTATGATCACTGATTCCCTGTTCTGCGCTTACAGAGTCGAAACGTTCGGGTCTGTTTGTTATCAGTGGGTCCAAGATGTTATCTCCACGAGTCGGTTCTCTGTTTAATTTCTCGAGGTAATTTTCGGATAATGCACTCAGTATAATGTCACACGATGCTCTGTCCCTACCACCTGTCCTAAACATCTGACTGTCCAAGTCTATATCTGGTAAATTGAAATCTCCACCTAATACTATATCATGATGAGGAAATTTATGTGAAATGTATTCCAGATTTTCTCTCATTTGTTCTGCCACTAATGCTGTGAGTCGGGAGGTCGGTAAAAGGAGCCAATTATCAACCTAGCTCGGTTGTTGAGTGTAACCTCCACCCATAATAATTCACAGGAACTATCCACTTCTATTTCACTACACGATAAACTAGTACTAACAGCGACAAACACACCACCACCGATTGCACACAATCTGTCCTATCTAAACACCGTCTGTGAAGTTGCGGACATGAATAATAAACCGAATTATGGAGAAGAAAATTGAAGATTTGTTACATGACGATCAGTTTGGTGTTATGTAAGGTAAAGGCGAGACAGAGGCAATTTTGACGTTGCGATAGATAATGGGTTCAACACTGATGAAAAACCAAGGGACATTTATAGGAATTATTAGTCTGGTGAAAGCGAATGATAATGTAAAATGGTGCAAGATGTTTGAAATCCCGAGGAAAATAGCAACAGGAAAAGGCGAGTAATGTACAATACGTACAGCTACCAAGAGGAAAAAATAAGAGTGGAGGACCTAGCCTCTCGCGTCTGCTGTTAAATCTGTGCGTTGAGAAATTATGATAGAAACAAAAGAAAGATTCAAGAGAGGGATTAAAACAAGATGAAAGGATATCAGTGTTAATATTCGGTGATGACATTACTATGCTTAGCGAAGTGAGGAAGAATTACAGGATATTCTGAATGGAATGAATAATCTAATGGGTAATGACTATAGACTGACCGTAAACTGAAGAAAGACGAAATTAATGAAAAGTTGTAAAAATGAGAACAGCGAGAAAACATCAGAATTGCTGATCACGAAGTAAATGAAGTCAAGAACACTGATATCTGTGAAGCAAAATATCCTAAGTCGGACTGTGGAAGCAAGACATATAAAGCAGACTAGAACAAGCAAAAACGGCATTCCTGGCCATGAGAAGTCTACTATTTACAAATACGGGTCGTAATATGAGGAAGAAATTTCTGAGATTGTACGTTTTGAGCATAGAACTGTATAGCAGTGAGACCTGGACTGTGGGAAAACCGGATAATTATGTCGATTGATAAGATAACGAATCTGATAGTTCTCATTTAGCTCTTCAAAATGCTTTCAGATAGTGTACAGCCTCCATATGTGTTGCTATGTGAAAGTTCCATTAATTGTTTCAAAGTAATAAGTGCATATGTACACGACACTCCAAATTTCTATCGCATGCTATTATTTAAAATTGCATCGTTGAATTTATAGTAAGCGTCTAAGAGTATCACGCTTCTAAAGTTGCCAAGTAGTCATGGGTCGTAATTACGTCGTTCTATTGTTAACTACGAGTAACGTCGTTCACAATGAAAAAGGAATCATCCTTGACGTATAGAAATAAGTGAATTAAGTGTAGTACATGTACGGCAAACTTTCTCGTTGGCCTACTGGTAACTTACTGTACGACGGAATGAAATACGTTTTTTGCGGACGTTCTGCTATATCCCCGGAAACTTTCGCTATTGTCACAACTGAAGGCTGTTGTCGGCCATAGCTTGTTATTAGTGACTTTACAAAATCACTGTTACTGTAATGATTTGTTCAAATCTGCTTCGTCGGTGGTTGATTGGTCTCATAGATCGTGGGCCTTCTCGATTAGCACCATCAATTAAATTATATAATTAACATGGCATTTCCATTCGTCAGGGAAAAAAATTCACTTGCAGTGCCTGACATGTCAGTTTGTAATTACCTCCTAAGTCCTCGGTTCATTAGGAGTAATCGCTGCTGCTATAACAGTTGAAAGTACTCAGTATGTTATCAGATCCCTCTGTCCGTGTGTGTGATGACTCCGTAACATATGGCTTTCTCTTCTCCACAGTTAGTAGTGGCCTAAGCAGGGAGGTGGCCTTTCGTCCGTTGCGTATCTAAATAAGGAAATTCAGTTTAAAGCTTTGCTTCTATGATTATTTCACGTATTTTTCGCTCTGTTATAGCGAGGTTAGGGAAGTATTTCCAACTATTTTCATACCCGTCTCGATCAAACTATACACCTGTTGTATTTAAAAGATACAAATAAGAATTATGAATTAGTTTTGCAAATCACGTATGTCTAAAATTTGTTAAATCGAATTCTTTCATTTTTGTAACTTACGGTTCACCCTGTCTTATACTGTAAAAGTTAAGCAAAATAATATAGAGGGGTTTAAGTTTTCTGCAAATACGTTTTGATGAAAACATGGTTGAAAATTATTTGTATACGAACTACGGCAATTAAGTGTTCACATTTTTAGTAGATTTGAGACACATAAATTGATAAGTAAGTGTAATGCACAGTGTGTGTTCACTTGTACTCTAGGGAATGAGACAGTCACCAGACAATGTAAGTAATTAAACTGAATGCCACGATGTTACGGGATGGCTAGTTTACTTGAAAACATTCCATTTATACGCCCGAATGTAGTGACATATGGTATAAGTATAAACAGAATATCTGTGCAGCCTGTTCCAGACAGGCGTGTAGTGAATGCATCATTAGTTAACCAACCTTCAACTTGAGATGATAATAGGCATCAAAATGTATGGGTCTTACGTTTTCGTGTTACGAAAGTTTGGATGCACATGTGGAACAATGAATAAGTTGTTTAGAAATAAGACAATTGACGTGGGATAACTTAATTTCCATCACCACATTACTCTGAGGAAGTGAGTCGTTAGTTATTCTCAAACGAAAACTGCAAAACTAGGTCGCAGTTAAGAATATGTAATGTAAGAAACCAAGCTGAGGCGAACGGAAGAAAATGGAGTGAATATCTCGACAGAATGAGCAGTGGCAGACAGCCTCACAAACTCATAAATTAATTGTGCACCTAACAGCAGAGAGCTGGTATTTCACGTACAGAAGTAGTAGTAGTAGAAGAAGAATGGCTCAATAGCATCGAGGGCGGATGTTCAGTAGCGCCAGAAATTGTTTCGATATGCGTAACACGGCGCCCAGGACGACCACAAGGATTGACGATCGGACGCTGCGTCAGTTACACAAATCGACAAAAATATGGAAACACTAAAAACCTAACACATTAACTTGCCTAATACGTTTGGAGCACAGCACTGTATTGAAGTGAAACACGGACTGTGGGGAAACCGAAACGGAAGAGAATCGAAGCAGTTGAGATGTGGTGCTACAGACGAATGTTGAAAATTGGGTGAGGAATGAAGAGCTTCTGCGAAGAATAGGTGAGGAAAGGAATGTGTGGAAAGCACTGAAAAGAAGAAAGAACAGGATGATAGGACATCTGTTAAGACATCAGGGAATGGCTTCCATGGTACTAGAGGGAGCTGTACAGCTCAAAAACTGTAGAGGAAGACAGAGATTGGAATATGGTCAGCTAATAACTGAGGACGTATGTTGCACGTGCTAGTCTGAGATGAAGAGGTTGGCGCAGGAGCTGTGACTTAGCGGATGATGTCTTTCTTGCACGCGGTATAAATTTCCGATACGGCACTTCCAGAAACACAAGACATTTCGGCTTCCGCGGTTACACAAGCACCAACCGTACGAGCACCAACAATTTGTCCGCCTTCTAATTCACTGAGATCCGACATAATGCACTCAAAACTGTTCAGAACATTGTACTGACTGCGACCAAGACTACCAGTGTATTGAGGAGACAGCACAGGCCAAATTCAGGAGTGAACCTGGGGGTATCGGCTAGCAGTTGCGTTCATGTTCAAGCAGGCATCTCTCCTTGTGTTGCCATTTTTCTGTCCTACCCCTGTAGATCGTCAGGGGCACATTTCTACCAGGAGTGTAAGGAGACAAAGCACCGCACAGGCTTCAGCAGCCGACGAACGACTCGTGTGTGTTTTATTTCACGTCACATTTGACCATTCGGTGCACCATTTTTTGTTGTAACTATAAGAAGAAGCATTTGGCCGACAGAGTATACATTTATTTTTTTCCAGATCTATCTGCAAGTTGATTGATATGTTCGTCCTTCTTTTATTATGTTGACCACCTGAACATAATGCGACGAAGCTCTTCAGTATTTTATCTACATCCGAATCTATGCTGTTTGACGGAGGATAGCTTGCGTACCGTGGTAACCTCCTACTTACCCGTTACATTCACGAATAGTGCACGGAATACATGATTGTTGGTATGCCCTTATGGGAGCCCGAATTTCTGTGATCTAGCCTTCATGGTCTTCTCTCGTGGGTAGCTTCTTTGTCATAGCGTTTGCTAGTGGAGATAGCTGAGCAGCTAACAGCTGTAGAAGTATGAAATCGGAATTTGGTTGCAATAATGACACATATGTTGTTTGAAACTGATAAGCAATATTTTATTTAAAATAATCTCCACTGCTATACACACATTTCTGCGACCTCTCCGGCATGCTATGTATACCACGTCAAAAAAACAGTTCTTCTTTTGAAGCAAACCAGTCAGCGAGCAATTATCATACTTTTTCATACGAAATGAAGCGTTGTTCAGTGAGAGCGTGTCCCACAGATGCGAATAGATGACAATCGAACGCAGCCTGGTCTGGAGAATAAGCCGCGAGCCCTAGTATTTCCCAACTGAATGCCTCGATCGTTTCCCTGGCCCGTTTTGCTGTATGTGATGGGATATTATCACGGAGCAATAGGAATTTGTGTTGCCTTTTTCCATATTCCAGTCTTTTTTCTCACGTAATGGTCGATTTAAATCGATCATTTGCTGTTGGTAGCGATCAGTTTTAAAGCTTTCACCAGGTTTTAGCAGCACATAATAGATGACGCCCTTGTGATCCCACCAAATACAGAGCATTGTCTTCTTTCCAAAGTGATTTGGTCTAGCAGTGGATGTCGATTGTTTACCTGGATTCACCCATGATTTACGACACTTAGGATTCTCAAAATATATCCATTTTTCACCACCGGTCACAGGTCGATGGAGAAACGAAATTGTTTTGTATCTGGCGAGCAGGATTTCACAAGCGGTCTTTCGATTTGCTTGCTATCTTTCACTCAGTTCATGCACAGCCCATTTTCACACGTTACTCCATCCCCACAGCTTTCAACGTCACATTCAATTGTTCCGCGAGTTCCTGTTGAGTGTCAATATTATTTTCATTCTATAAAGCCTGCAATTCGTTGTCTGCGAACTTTTTCGGTGGTTTCCCGCGCTCGTCGTTTCTCACGTCAAAACCACCACTTTTGAATTTTTCGATTCACTCGTAACACTGTGTTTTTTCCAAGAGCATGTTCGCTGAAAGCTTCGTCGACCATTCGATGTGATTCTGCAGCAGTTTCCTTCAAATAATAACAGAAAACCAATGCTGACCGCAAATCATAGTTCGCAGACACAAAACTCGACGCGTTTACGGGTTTGAAATATATGCCGATGTATGGAACTTGGGTTACTGTGTGCAGAAATTCGTCGTCAGCCGTTACAGGAAGCAGATTGCGCTTCAGATGCGGTCTCCGGGCCCTACACTGACGGCTAACACCATCTATAGGGAAATTCCGGTTTCATGCTTCCACACCTGGTAAGTGACCGCTTTGTCATACGTCGTAACGAAACACCCTGTTCTTCCTCGGGTGGTACGAATAGTCTGCACCATTGTTTTCCTTATGCTGACCTGGGGACCTTCAGACCTGTTAATAGCAGAATTTCATGAGTCTGCTATAGAAGGACTTGCCCTGAGTACTTGGATACCGGTTTTTTACAGACGGCCGCAAGTTTCTGAGAAAATATGTGCTGAAATTTTACGTGTACCTCCTGAAACTGTAATGTTTATTGTGTTCCACCCAAGCGAAAATAGCGCAGCGGCTAAAATTCTCCTTAGCAGTGCATCGGAGCGGACTTGCTGTGAGCTTCCGCCTGCACCGTGAGCACACTGGCACTGTTTACTTCCTTCGGCTAACGCTAACGTGACGACGTAGCTCGGAAACATTATTAGAATTATATTGATACCTTCAGCTGTTGACAGGCGTTGATATGTATCAACGTGGAGAGGTGAAAATGTGTGTAACGACCGGGACTCGAACCCGGGATCTCCTGCTCACATGGCAGACGCTCTATCCGTCTGAGACACCGAGGGCACAGTGGGTAGTGCGACTGCAGGGGCTATCTCGCGCACGCCTCCCGCGAGACCCACATTCTCACCTTGTATGTCCACACACTACATTCGTAGTGTCCCACCCCAACACACTCATTACTCGTGGAAGACTTTCTTACCAAGTCCCGTAAGAGTTCGAGGAATATGTGTGCATCCCCACAGAAGGAGGAGGTCATGGCCGGTATTGCCAGAACTGTATACTTATATGGATATGGTGTCTGTCCTTTCGGACATGTTTGTGTTTTATTTTTGTTTACTTTTAATTTGACGTTAAACTTAGATAATAAGATAAACGGCAAAAAAAAGGAAAAATAACACTTAGACGAACTTCAATTGAATTTCAAGTATTTTTAAGTTCTTTGCTAATTTCAATTATCACAAAAGAGGATCGCGACTATCAAACTGACCCCAATTTGTGTACTTTTTATTTTAATTTTATCGTTCAGAATATCACTAAATAGTATTTCTGTCATGCAAAACTCTGCAAACATAATTATTGTCGCTGTAGTAATTTAATTAATATTTCAATCACTGCATCATTCTTCAGATGTGTATTTAGTTTGTGATCCGTAGTTGAAATGTCAAATATTGGAATAACGTTCCGTTGAATCGTGGCGAGTGCAGACTGACTAGCCGCTGCACTATTTTTGCATGGTGCGTAACATGTGAAACGTTATAAATAAAATGTAGGGATACGCATAAAACTTCAACACAGATTGGAGCCGATAGCCAGGTACTCAGAAAAGGTTCCTCTACAAGGCATCCAGGACTCACAAACTTCCATCCCTTCTGAGAGAGAAGGAACGTTGCCTTTTTGAGTAGTTTTATTGTAATGTGAATCAAGTGATCGACTTTTCTACTCTGTACACCGCAAGCCGTCATTTAATAACCTATATCTTAGCGTCTAATGCTTTCATGCGCCAGCCCAGGACTGTGGGTTCTGATGAGAAACGCATGAATTCCTAGTTTAGTCCATTTAGACAGAGCGGATGATAAGACATTAAGTTAGCTCATTAAAGAAACGAGAACACGGTTTTTAACCAACGCAGGGAGACGTGCTTGCAGCTATCGTTTTTAGTTCTGCACAGCATTTAGTAGGACACGGGCACGGTACCTCACCTTGCTCGGTCAGAGGGTTGGCTGCCCTCTGTAAAAATTAAAATAATAATAATAAAACTGAGCGACGAACTCAACGATCAACTTGAAAGGGTATCCTGTGACGTTCGCCCATACCAAATGACGGAAACAATAACGAACAAAACGAAAAAGAAAGTCGGTAGAGCACTTGCCCGTGAAAGGCAGATGTCTCGAGTTTGAGTTTCTGTCGAACACACAGCTTTAATCTGCCAGGAAGATTAAAAAACAACCTTGTCCCATGCATTGATGTTCCGGTATTGTGCTATGGAAAGGCCATTGACGATGTAATGCAACAACTAGTTCAACAAGGGCAGCGGCTATTCCATTTGAGGTTTATTCAAGCAAACGCCCAGTGGTCATATACTACACAGGAACAAATTGAGTAGTTTAGATTTCACCTGGATTAGTGGCACTATACGCAGCCCTC
The DNA here is from genome assembly GCF_023864345.2 of Schistocerca serialis cubense. NCBI lineage: Eukaryota > Metazoa > Arthropoda > Insecta > Orthoptera > Acrididae > Schistocerca > Schistocerca serialis. Next base: position 376,267,432 of record NC_064645.1, on the reverse strand, counting down.
TGTTGCAAAGATTGACTTAATCGCGGAGGTTCGAGACCTCCCTAGGGCATGGGTGTGTGTGTCTTTCCTTAGGATAAGCTGCGTGCCTATGGGGTATCGTCTCAGTTGTGCGACTGGATTCGTGATTTCCTGTCAGGAAGGTCGCAGTTCGTAGTAATTGACGGCAAATCATCGAGTAAAATTAAAGTGATATCAGGTGTTCCCCAGGGAAGCGTCCTGGGACCTCTGCTGTTCCTGATCTATATAAATGACCTGGGTGACAATCTGAGCTGTTATCTTAGGTTGTTCGCAGATGATGCTGTAATTCACCGTCTAGTAAGCTCATCCGAAGACCAGTATCAGTTGCAAAGCGATTTAGAAAAGATTCCTGTATGGTGTGGCAGGTGGTAGTTGACGCTAAATAACGAAAAGTGTGAGGTGATCCACACGTGTTCCAAAAGAAATCCGTTGGAATTCCATTACTCGATAAATAGTACAATTCTCAAGGCTGTCAATTCAACTAAGTACCTGGGTGTTAAAATTACGAACAACTTCAGTTGGAAAGACCACATAGATAATATTGCTACGCGGTGTGGGATCCTTACCGGGTGGGATTGACGGAGGCCATCGAAAGGGTGTAAAAAAGGGCAGCTCGTTTTGTATTATCACGTAACAGGGAAGCGAGTGTGGCAGGTATGATATGCGAGTTGGGATGGAAGTCATTAAAGCAAAGACTTTTTCGTCGCGGCGAGATCTATTTACGAAATTTCAGTCACCAACTTTCTCTTCCGAATGCGAAAATATTTTGTTGAGCAAAACCTACATAGGTAGGAATGATCATCAAAATAAAATAAGAGAAATCAGAGCTCGAACAGAAAGGTTTATGTGTTCGTTTTTCCCGCGCGCTGTTCGGGAGTGGAATGGTAGAGAGATTGTATGATTGTGGTTCGATGAACCCTCTGCCAAGCACTTAAATGTGAATTGCAGAGTAATCATGTAGATGTAGAATAAGTAGTGTGTAAGCTTAGGGACTAATGACCTTAGTAGTTAAGTCCCATAAGATTTCACACAGATTCCTCTGTCAGCAAATGCAGGCTACTTGAGGTCTGAGTGACTAACCCATTACGTATATCAGCCAAATATTTCATATGAGTACCCCAGAGGTCAAGGGGTCTAAGTGACAAAATCATACTTTCGAGAAAACGCAAGTCAAAGTTTAACAGTTTTCGTAGAAGTGGAAATGAGATTTTCACCATTTCGAACATTTCAGACGAATACTCGGGTCTTTAGCCTTTTATTACCAATGATAAGTAGAACATCCTGTTTATAGTAGATAGGTACAAAGAATGGACAATACGCACATAGGCCCCTTTACCTCTCACTTACGATAGAATAAAATGATAATGCTCAGAGTACATACTCAAAATAATAGACATCTATTGTTATAACAGGATACAGTATTGTATCAGTAGTCTACTGATTGATTTACAAAATACAAATACTAGGGCTTAACACTTATCAACAAGTATCACAATCATCATCTGCGTCATAGATGTTGCTGCCCAAGCCGGTAGCGACATCATCGTCATCCTCATGAGTACTCGGTGCAAATGGTTCACCAGACTTTGTTTCATGTCATAAACGTTTATAAAATTGGTGGTGTATCGGTGGGACAAATTGCAGAAGTTCCATCAGGTCTTCATATTTTGTATATTTTAGCATCGGCATCATAGCAATGGACTGTCGACTGGGAAGTTGTTTAGGCATTTTTCCTGTTCGTTGTTTTTTCATTGACAGTTTATGATAAGGCAGAATACGTTCAGCTGATGTCTTTTAAAGAAGGGTATTTGGGTTTGCCTTTCCAATACAACGTACCTGCATGCCTCGTATCTCTGACACAGTGTTCCTAAAGTTCCGGATTAGTGGTTGACGATCAATGTAGTCTTCATCCGTCATTTTAGAAACAACAAATTTTCGACTTACTGTGGCAGGCAGATTCATCTAATCTTCCGTTATGTAAACGTCACGTTGGTTCCTCTTTCTTTTAAGTTCAATGATCCCGAAGTCCTGATCACATTCATTGAGTGAATGTCCAGAAACGAGGAAATAGTGATTAACGATTTCAATTTGGGTGTTCGTAACAATATAACACCAAAATTTTCCTATCAGATGGCTCTTGTTCTGGCCTCCACAGTTGTCACTGAAGGCTGAGATGTGCTTCACAGTGTGAGGAAGACTCATAATATATAAGAATTTTTAATATGTTGCAGCCCTGTCAGCAACTGTGATAAATTAATATGTTAGAATCAGCCTCAGTTGCGAAATGTTACTGGTCTTTACCCAGGTTTCAGCTAGTGTAGCCTTCTTCAGAAGCATAAAATAAACTAATACATGTCTTATTCTGGCATGTATTAGTTTATTTTATGCTTCTGAAGAAGGCTACACTACTCTAGCTAAAGCCTGGGTAAAGACCAGTAACATTTCGCTACTGAGGCGGATTTCGACATATTGCTCACGATCAGCAGGCAAGATGCTATCTCCTGTCTACCCCTACTTGCCTTTCCTTCATATGGGCAGTACAATCGGTTAAGTTGTGAATATTGAGGTTGTATGTCCACAACTATCGCGTATAGTAGGCTTTCGAGTTCGTCACATGTGGCGTCGGCAGCATATTTTAAGGATCAAAGCATATTGCAACATGGTTGTCGTCCGTTAATTCCTTGCATTTCCTTTTGGTTTCTTTTCCTGCTTCTGCCTTTCTGAGATGAAATTCTTTTTCTCGACTTGAGCTGCCTTTTTTCTTTCATCGGGCGTACCATGTACAATTTTCATTTGCAACCTGTCGCAAGTTACATAGGTTTCGGTATTAGACCTTTGAAAGCTTAGGTTAAATTCTGTCCTGAAAATATGTCTCTACAAACTTTCACTTTTAGGTTTCACTTTTTTGTCTTCGTGGAAAAATGTTTCTTACATTTTATATATCACTGCCACACTTAAGTATGAATATCAGTACCTTCGGTTTGGAGCGTTTCCTCTACTATAATGGCTTGAGTACATCAGGAATCTTCTTATAATCTCCTTGATTATTGTAATTCTGATTCCTAGAATTTTATTTGGGGGCTCCTTTCTTCCCTGTTTGTCACATGGTGAAATGCCATATAGGTTTGATTTTTTGTTGATGATAATGTTTCTTATCCTTTTGTTAGATATGTCAAGCGTTTTTACAAACGAGATTTTGCACTCTCTAAAACCGTTAGTTTATAAATACATGATACGTCTTTGTGCGTAAAAGCTGTGTTCTTCTTCAACACAGGCTCTACGTCTACGGTACCATTGAAGAGCAATGTCTGAAGTTCTCAGCTAACTGGTTTCCAATAATCTCTAAATATTATTTCCCTCTTCTCATTTGTACCTAAACAGGTAAATGTATTCTCGTAACTTTTTAACCCCATCCTGCGTCATATTACGATCAACACAAGCCTGTCATGTGTTCCTCAATGTCTTCTTCTTCTGAGATTTCCAGGTGTGCTCCTTTCTTACATGTTTTTTTCCCGGGCTGAGATTCAGGGGGAACAGCATTGCCCGGCAAGTCCTCAAATTGACCACGTCTTCGTTCTGCTTTTTCCTCTGCGTCATCTAAAAATAGTGTATACTAAATCAGGGTTTTTGTAATTTCGGCTAACAACGTTGTGGTATCACAACGTTGTGGTACCTTGAATTGTACTAAAATGTAAACACAAAAATAAGCACGTTAAATATATAGCTTCAGTCATATACAACTTACAAATGTAGCGTACCCGAAGAAGCCCCACTGGTTTCATCATAATCATCACGAAGATTCCAATCACTGTCTTTATCAGAATCATGACCATCTCTAAACAGTCGCGCATCACCGCTACTACTAATATAACTGTCATTGTCATTATAGGTATCGCCATGACTGTTTCTATTATCAGCCTTGGGCACAGGACATGGAAACAACTACGTTTTTTTAAAAAATTCAAAAACATCACTTAGACTCCTTGACCGCTGGTGTCCTCATATAGAAGACAACGGCAACGAGAGTGTCAGCTCAAATCTGTCGCAGCAAAAAACTCATGCCGGCCTGGGTGGCCGAGAGGTTGTAGCGCTACAGTCTGGAACAGCGCGACCGCTACGGTCACAGGTTCGAATCCTGCCTCGGGCATGGATGTTTGTAATGTTCTTAGGTTAATTACGTTAAAATAGTTCTAAGTTCTAGGGGACTGATGACCTCAGAAGTTAAGTCCCATAGTGCTCAGAGCCATTTGAACCAAAAAACTGATAATACTATGCAGTCATGTTGTACGAAACACTGCCTTCATCAATATGACTGTGAACATACACACGTACACGAGCGCACGCACGCGCGCGCACACACACACTCACACACACACACACACACACACACACACACATACACACACACACACACACACACACAAACAAAACAACAAGTTTCCTCGAAAGTATTCACAAGCAACTGGCCGTACTGTACCGTAGTAATGACAACTTTGCAGCGTGTACAGTCAGACTGCTCTCCTCAGTGTGTGTACACACAAAATGCTTTGAATAATGTGGTATTTTCTCTTTTTTAAAAACGCTCAGAATAATACATACGATAATAGTGAAATATTACTTTATAGGTCGGTTTTTCTTTAGGTCACAGAAAACCCTATTGAGCACTCCTACAAACGCCGGACAAGTGTTGAGGTACTTCTACTCTGGAGAAATCGGATTCAAGTGTGGCACTGGTATATCGTAACATAGGTTCCCTACAATTTTTCTAAATCACTCCAGTTGCCATAGTTTATGTCTTTGCAAGCCGTGTGTATTAATCTCGATGCCGACAGGACGTAAAAGTTTCTCCGTATTCCCCTTTTTTTAATTGAAACTAGAATTTGAAAAGACACAAACATTGTAAAAGTGAGAAGTCCTTGAAAACTTGAATTCCGGCCACGGTTTGAGCAGAAGTTTGGAACATAAATTTACAAACACGGAAATAAGGAAATAAAAGCCTCTAAACACTTGAAATGTTTTACAGTAACAGACAAAGTAGTACAATGATTACAAGCGCATCATCCTCCGGAGATATGAAAATAACAGTATCCATTCCAGAAATAAAAGAAAGGAATGAAGCAGAGACAAGAGCGTCTACAAAGTATTATTTCGCGGAGAGCCGTAAGCGCTGCTCTCTCAGGGCATATTTTGGACGCTGTAGCTTTCTGCCGTCGTTACTACAACCTCGCACAACAAATTTGCTTTGCCCTCGTGTCAGCGGAAGGAACAACAGCAGCGTCTGCAGAATCCCCAGAGGCTGCGTTTGAGTGGAACTTACGTACCTGGTAGAGAACAGCGCGCTATGTAGTTGCATCGTTCTCGATCTGGGTTCTCACACATTCCATGAAACACAGCTGCCTACGATTTTTGTTTGTTTGCTACGGAGTGATGTTGGAGTTTTTTCTGACAGAAGTTGCTGCAATGTTAAGGGAAAAGTGTAGAAGCAGTCATATTTATGTAACAATATACGTTAATTCTTACTATAAATAAACAAAACTACCTAAGAATTCGGAAAGAATTTCTAAACTCAAGATGACAATATTTTTTGATTTACAAACAACCGGTTTCAAAAGACTTTGCTGTTATCTTCAAGTGCATAGGATAGTGCATATACACTGAAAAGTTAAAGAAACTCGTACACTTGCCTGATATCGTGTAGGGCCCACGTGAACAAGCAGAAGTGTCGCAACACGACGTGGCATGGACCTGACTAATGTAAGTGGTGCTGGAGGGAATTGACACCATGAATCCTGCAGGGTTGTCCTTAAATCCGTAAGAATACGAGGGGTGGAGATCTCTTCTGAACAGCACGTTGGAAGGCAGCCCAGATATGCTCAATAATGTTCATGTCTGGCGAGTTTGGTGGCCAGCGGAAGTGTTTAAACTCAGAAAAGTGTTCCTGGAGCCACTCTGTAGCGATTCTGGACGTATGCGGTGTCGTATTGTCCTACTGGAATTTACCAAGGCAGTCGGAATGCACAATGGACATGAATAGATGCAGGTGATCAGTCATGATGCTTACGTAAGTGTCATTTGTCACAGTCTAATTTAGACGTGTCATTTCACCTGCACACGCCCCACGCAATTACAGAACCTGCAACAGCTGCTGACAAGCAGAGTCCATGGACTAATGAAGTTGTCTCCATGCCCGTACACGCCATCCTTTCGATAAAGTTTTAAGCGAGACTCGACCGACCAGGCAACAAGTTTCCAGTCATCAGCAGTCCATTGCCGGTGTTGACGGGCCCTGACGAGGCGTAAAGCGTTGTATCGTGCAGTTATAAAGGGTACACGAATGGGCCTTTGGCTCCGAAAGCCCATATCGATGACGTTTCGTTGAATGGTTCGTGCGCTGACACTTTAACGGCCCAGCTTTGAAATCTGCAGCAATTTGCGGAAGCGTTGCACTTCTGTCATGGTGAACGGTTCTCTTAAGTCGTCGTTGGTACCGTTCTTACAGGATTTTTTTCCGGACGCAGCGATGTCCGAGATTTGATATTTTACCAGATTCCTGATATTCTCGGTACACTCGTGAAAAGGTCGTTCGGGAAAATCCCCACTTCATTGCTACCTCCGAGACGCTGTGTCCCATCGCTCGTGCACCGAATATAACACCAAGTTCCAACTAACTTAAATTTTGATAACCTGCCATTGTAGCAGCAGTAACCGATCTAACAAATGCGCCAGACACTTGTTGTCTTATATAGGCGTTGCCGAGGGCATAGTCGTATTCTGTCTGTTTACGTATCTCTGTATTTGAATAAGCATGCGTATACAAGTTCCCTTTATGCTTCAGTGTAAGTGAAATGCATCCCACATCATGTGTTGTGACGTAATATTTGAAAAAAAGTTTTAGTTAGGCATTACAAGAAATGGAAATGGAACTGTACATTAGTACACCTTAAACATTTTGTGTTACTCTATGTGTTGATTTTCATTTCGCTCCAAATTGTCATGTAAATCACATGTAGCTCGTAATAGAAAGGTTTGTCATAAATAAAACAATACGAATCTTGGGCATATTGCCATGTCTACTAACGTAGCTCTCACACATGGTCTTTTACGTCATAAAACAAACACAGTAGCACATATGTTAACGTTAGCTGCATATGTTGTATTAATTGAAAATCCACCTTAGACAGCGTATAAAGTACAACTAAGATGGATTTTAAGTGATTCTTTCATACTTTCCGAGACTCTTCACAGCTATTTAGAATAGAGTTTTAGAATAATGACTATTTGGAAAACATCAGAGAGATTTTGAAATTCCGAAAGGATTTAACTGCAAGACTCTTTAAACTTGCGTTATCATTTAGAAAATGAGTGTTTAAAACAATAACTCACAAAAAAGCTGGGAACAGTTTAATAGTTTTCAAACAGAATTACAAGGAACAGAAAGTGAATGCATTAGCCAACTTCAGCTCATTCCAACCATCACATAGTTGCTGGATTCAGCTGAAACACTGAAACCTGTACAGAAACGCATTAAACATTTATAACAGAACTAAATTAGCTGTGTCATAGTAAATTTCAATTAAGATAAACTATGCCCGTTTAACCTACAAGTGCTTTAAAGGACAAACTAAATTGAAAATACAAATTCAAGGAGATATATTCTGTCTTTAGAACTTCTTTTTTGTCATAAGCATTTACCGTCTTTTATTTATGAAGTAAAGGCCCGTAATGCATGTTTTTTTCTGTGTATACCAGTCTATAATAAATTTATTATGTCGTAGTTACAAGTATTTACCATTTTACTTTTTCTTATCTTATTCTCTTGTTTTCCAGATTAGAAAAGACTTATACAACACAATTTTCGTGAGGTTAAATTATTGTTTGGTTTCACTATTTACATTGTTGCTAGTCCATGAGTCTGGCCCTGGGTATGTGTTTATTCGGTCCCCATACTCCAGATGGCCGATTTTCTACGTTTTTCTTTTTTACGCACATATGTTACAACACTTCACTTACACTTTTCTCTGTGTGTTTATAGAGCGGGATGTTGCAATTTATCGCTCTGTGTTTATCTTTCGCCTTTGTTTGTGTTTTGTGTGTGTGAGTGTATGTGTGTCTGTGTGTGTGTGTGTGTGTGTGTGAAAGAGAGAGAGAGAGAGAGAGAGAGAGAGAGAGAGAGAGAGAGAGAGAGTTATTGTTAATTTTGATTTGGTCGTTATTTGCTTTCTTTTTCACTGCATGAGTTCTTTGTACATGACAGTTAATGAAATAAGGAATGGTGGCGGGACCGCATCCTCCAAACAAGGAAGAAGAAATGGAATTGTGCCCACTCAGAGGGCACAATCCTAGATCTCCAAGACAGAGGGACGCAATCAATTGTCAAATGACGCACGCACGTTCTTCTCTGTAAACGATCGCCAACCGCAACACAGCGACCCAGATACTCCCTTGGCGAGCGATCCCTGTTGGAATCTACTTCTACATCTACATGGATTCTCTGCAAATCACATTTAAGTGCCTGGCAGAGGGTTCATCGAACCACCTTCATAATTCTTATTCCAATCTCGTATAGCGCGCGCGAAGAATGAATTCCTATATCTTCCCGTAAGAGCTCTGATTTCCCTTATTTTATCGTGGTGATCGTTCCTCCTTATGTAGGTCGTTGTCAACAAAATAACAAAATACTTTCGCATTCGGGGGAGAAAGTTGTTGATTGGAATCACGTGAGATGATTCCGTCACAACGAAAAACGCCTTTCTTTTAATGATTTCCAGCCCAAATCCTGTATCATTACTGTGACACTCTCTCCCCTATTTCGCGATTATACAAAACGTGCTGCCTTTCTTTGAACTCTTTCGATGTACTCCGTCAGTCCTGTCTGGTAAGGATCCCACACCGCGCAGCAGTATTCTAAAAGAGGACGGACAAGCGTAGTGTAGGCAGTCTCCTTAGTAGGTCTGTTACATTTTCTAAGTGTCCTGCCAATAAAACGCAGTCTTTGGTTACCTTCCCCACAACATTTCCTCTGTGTTCCTTCCAATTTAAGTTGTTCGTAATTGTAATACCTAGGTATTTAGCTGAATTTACGGCTTTTAGATTAGGATGATTTATCGTGTAACCGAACTTTAACGACTTACTTTTAGCACTCTTGTGGAAGACCTCACACTTTTCGTTGTTTAGGGTCGACTGCCAATTTTCGCACCGTTCACATATCTTTTGTAAATCGTTTTGCAGTTTGTTTTGATCTTCTGATGACTTTATTTTTCGATAAAGGACAGCGTCATCTGCAAACAACCGAGGACGGCTGCTCAGGTCGTCTCCAAAATCGTTTATATAGATAAAGAACAGCAAAGGGCCTATAACAGTACTTTGGGGAACGCCAGAAATCACTTCTGTTTTACTCGATGACTTTCCGTCCATTACTACGAACTGTGACCTCTCTGACAAAATGGTTCAAATGGCTCTGAGCACTATGGGACTTAACTGCTGTGATCATCAGTCCCCTAGAACTTAGAACTACTTAAACCTAACTAACCTAAGGACATCACACACAGCCATGCCCGAGGCAGGATTCGGACCTGCGACCGTAGTGGTCGCGCGGTTCCAGACTGTAGCGCCTAGAACCGCTCGGCTACTCCGGCCGACCCTCTCTGACAGGAAATGGCAAATACAGTCACATAACTGAGACGATATTCCATAAGCACGCAATTTCACTACGAGCCGTTTGTGTGGTACAGTGACAAAAGCCGTCCGGAAATCCAGAAATACGGAATCGATCTGAAATCCCTTGTCAATAGTACTTAACACTTCATATGAATAAAAGAGCTAGTTTAGTTTCACAGGAACGATGTTTTCTAAAGCCATGTTGACTGTGTGTCAATAGATCGTTTCCTTCAAGGTAATTCATAATGTTCGAACACAATATATGCTCTAAAATCCTGCTGCATATGGACGTTAACGGTATGGGCCTATAATTTAGTGGATTACTCCTACTACCTTTCTTGAATATTGTTGTGACCTGTGCAACTCTCCAGTCTTTGGGTACTGATCTTTCGTCGAGCGATCGGTTGTATATGGTTGTTAAGTATGGAACTAATGCATCAGCATACTCCGAAAGGAACCTAATTGGTGTACAGTCAGGACCAGAAGACTTGCTTTTGTTAAGTGATTTGAGTTGCTTCAGTACTCCGAGGGTATTTACTTCTACGTTACTCATGTTGGCAGCTGTTCTCTATTCGAATTCTGGAATATTTACTTCGTCTTCTTTTGTGAAGGCATTTCGGAAGGCTGTGTTTAGTAACTCTGCTTTGGCAGCACTGTCTTCGATAGTCTCTCCATTGCTATCGAGTAGAGAAAGCATTGATTGTTTCTTGGCGCTAACATACTTCACATACGACCAGAATCTCTTTGGATTTTCTGCCAGGTTTCGAGACAAAGTTTCATTGTAGAAACTGTTTAGGCGTCTCGCATTGAATTCCACGCTAAATTTCGAGCTTTCGTAATAGATGGCCAATCTTGGGGATTCTGCGTCTATTTAAGTTGGGCATGTTTGTTTCGTTGTTTCTGCAACAGTGTTCCAATCCTTTTGTGTACCAAGGAGGATAAGCTCCGTCGTTTAGTTTATTTAGTATAAATCTCTCAATTGCTGCCGATACAATTTCTTTGACTCCAAGCCACATCTGGTCTACACTTACATTATTAATTTGGAATGAGTTGAGATTGTCTCTTAGGAAGGCGTCAAGTGAATTTGTATCTACTTTTTTGAATAGGTATATTTTTCGCTTTTTTTTTTCGAGGATTTGTGGATTACAATGCTCAATCTCGCTACGACAACCCTGTGTTCACTAATCCCTGAATCGGTTTTGATGCTCTTTATTAACTCAGGATTATTTGTTGCTAAGAGGTCAACTGTGTTTCCCCAACCGTTTACTATTCGCGTGGGCTCATGAACTACCTGCTCGAAATAATTTTCAGAGGATGCGTTTTGCAAAATTTCGGATGATGTTTTATGCGTACCTCCGGAATTAAACATGTATTTTCGCCAGCATTAAAGTCACCACCAACTGTTATCGTATGAGTCGGGTATGTGTTTGAAATCAAACTTACATTTTCTTTGAACGTTTCAGCAACTGTATCATCTGAATTGGGAGGCGGTAAAAGGATCCAGTTACTATTTTATTGTGGTTGGCAACAATGACCTCTGACCATACTAACTCACCATACTAAATCCGAAACATCCAGCGAGGTAAGACCCAACAGAGAGGTGACCGTGTGAGTAAATGTCTTCAAAGAGCCGCAAAGCTGTCTCCTCGCGAGGCGCGAGGAAAGCCATCGCTAGGAAACAAGAACCAGCAAAGTTCATCGAGTGGTCAGGATGGATATGAGCGTACACATGGCTCAGATTTGTCGAACAAAGATGGAACCATGCAGCTGAATGTTAATGCACAGACCCTTTACAGGCATAGCCTGTCTGTATATGTATTCCTCCTTGATGAAACGTGATCTTGTAACGAAAAGAAGTTGTGGAATAATTGCAGGCACTACTAATTCATGGCTGTCTAAAATCCAGCCTAAGAATCGCCAGAGAAGGCCTGACCAACTCAGGCGTTGATACAAGTGTTTTCATTTATTGAACATTACGTGAAGTAGGAAGAGATGGTTACTCTTTGAATTAGCTATGAGTACTCTTAACATGATTATTAGTCTGGAGCGGTGGAAGTAGGTCAGAATACGCAGTGAAATCGTGAGCTTACATCTACATCTACATACGTACTCCGCGATCCACCATACGGTGCGTGGCGGAGGGTACCTCGTACCACAACTAGCATCTTCTCTCCCTGTTACACTCCCAAACAGAACGAGAGAAAAATGAATGCCTATATGTCTCTGTACGAGCCCTAATCTCTATTATTTTATCTTTGTGGTCTTTCCACCAGATATAAGTTGTCGGCAGTAAAATTGTACTGCAGTCAGCCTCAAATGCTCGTTCTCTAAATTTCCTCAGTAGAGATTCACGAAAAGAACGCCTCCTTTCCTCCAGAGACTTCCACCCAAGTTCCTGAAGCATTTCCGTAACACTCGCTTGATGATCAAACCTACCAGTAACAAATCTAGTAGCCCGCCGCTGAATTGTTTCTATGTCCTCCCTCAATCCGACCTGATAGGGATCCCAAACGCTGGACCTGTACTCAAGAACTGGTCGTATTAGTGTTTTATAAGCGGTCTCTTTTACAGATGAACCACATCTTCACAAAATTCTACCAGTGAACCGAAGACGACTATCAGCCTTCCCCACAACTACCATTACATGCGTGTCCCACTTCATATCGCTCTGCAATGTTACGCCCAAATATTTAATCGACGTGACTGTGTCCAGCGCTACCCTACTAATGGAGTATTCAAACATTACGGGATTCTTTTCCTATTCATCTGCATTAATTTACATTTATCTATATTTAGAGTTAGCTGCCATTCTTTACACCAATCACAAATCCTGTCCTTGTCATCTTGTATCCTCCTACAGTCACTCAACGACGACACCCTCCCGTACAACACAGCATCATCAGCAAACAGCCGCACATTGCTATCCACCCTATCCAAAAGATCATTTATGTAGATGTAAAACAACAGTGGACCTACCACACTTCCCTGGGGCACTCTAGGTGATACCCTCACCTCCGATGAACACTCACCATCGAGGACAACGTACTGGGTTCTATTACTTAAGAAGTCTTCGAGCCACTCACATATTTGGGAACCAATCCCATATACTCGTACATTAGTTAGGAGTCTGCAGTGGGGCACCGAGTCAAACGCTTTCCGGAAGTCAAGGAATATGGCATCCGTCTGATACTCTTCACAAGATATCATGTGAAAAAAGGGCGAGTAGCGTTTCGCTGGAGCGATGCTTTCTAAAGCCGTGCTGATGCATGGAAAGCAACTTCTCTGTCTCAAGGAAAATCATTATATATATTTAGTACCCAAATAGAACTTCATGTACTGTATTCGTGGCTATAATCTAAGATTTTTGTTAGACCCTTTTAAGTACGCTTCACCCGAGCTAAATTACCTGAACTGATACACGTAAAGTTAATGCTCGGGAACTGGAGATTCGAAATCCGCCAGGTAAGATCCGTCTTCCAGGCCGAAATTAGCAGAATCACTACCCACTAAATGTAACATAGCACTAAATTACCATTCTGTTTGATTGGCACATGAAATTCAACTTTAAAAATTTGTTTATAATGAAATGCATGATGTGAAGCATTTGTCTCGGCTGACTGCATCTACACATTGCAAAACCGATCATGCAATTTTGTGTCGAAACACCAGGAAAATGAATTTTCTGACTTTAAGAAGAGACGCCTGGAGTGTACAGAATCAACACGACTCCACCGATATACTTTCGGAGATTACTCAGCATCATTTTCTTAGTTCCTTCGTGTGGAGTCCGTGGTTTCCCGTAGCTCGTTACACAGTGACAATAAAATTATGATTTAATAAGCCAAAATATCTTTCCTTCTTCGGAAGTATTGTGCAGTAACTACCCGTTAGTAGCGAATATGGACGAAGTATTCACAATTTTACTGATTGGTGACTCCATGGAGTGTTGTGTGCACAACAACCATATACATGAAATTAGAAGGAAGGTCAGCGTTGGCCGTAAAATTGATGGTTTATTGATAGCAAAATTGATTTTGAATCACGCAGTGATTATCTTCAGTGCTGTGGTGTACAAATTAAACTCATAAGCACTGGTATCAAGTTATTATCAGTAACCAAAGCTAAGAAACAATCACAATGACAAGTGCCTATGAGTTTAATTTGTACACCACAGCACTTAAGATGATCACTATGTGATTGAAAATCGATTTTGCTATTAATAAACCATCAATATTACGGCTAACGCTGACCGTCTTTCTGAAATTTTTATTTCCTAGATAGGTTTCAATAATTAATTTCGCAGCTGTCGAGAAGCCGCTCGCAGTCTATTCGCCGTACCAGTTCGTGAAGTTGGGCTCAGCTGTGTCATCACTGAGCACGATGCCCACTGTTAATGGATGGACTCCTTGGAAAAGCCTTGGTAGCTGTCCTCGACCAATAAGAGAGCAGGAAAGGATCACTTGGGACCATTGACATGGGCAGCCGAGGACTGGGGCAAAGACGCTTTGCTCTCTTGACTTTCGATCCGTTAACACGTCCATCCCCTGCTCTGCTAGGTTCCACCGGAACTTTGACTCTAACGGTCGCTTACAAACATAAGGCGGCTTCCCTAGGAACGTCATAGGTACGATATCCCTTTATAATGCAACAAACAACATGGGGTTTTGCCAGATAAATTTTGCTTTTGATTTACTCAGGTACGAAACTATCCTGGATCGCATCTATCGGCTATCCTCCTCCCTTTCTGCAGAGTACCCTCTCAACGCTAAAAACAGCCTTTAATTTACGAGGCTTGTAAGCGTACTGTCATGTCGCTGGTTAGTTCTGGAGTATCTTTCCGGGCAGCCGCGTTTGTTGCGAGTCGAGCGCGGGACACGGAACTGTTATGTTGTGTAGTGTGTAGCTCTGCATGTGAGAGGCATTGTTAGTATGGAAGTTGAAGTGTTGCTACAAGTGCTATTACAGTAAAGTGATAAAATAAGTAAATGATTCAGAGGAAAGTACATCAAGAATAATTTAAAAATGAGCAGTGGTACTGATGACGTATTTGTGTATCCTTTCGTTGCGTGTCGTACCGTACAGTATCGATCATCCGCGCTGTGTTCGGTCTCCAAGAATGAACTGATGTGAATCAGCAATACTATTTACCACAAAAGAGAGCAGTTAAGTGCCAGTGTCTTGTAGCGAGCGTGAGGACGTGCGTTCGATCATCGCGTTCCGCATTATCAACAATCAACCGCGCCGCGACGGTTACGCGCACGCTCGTACATTTGAGAACTGAGAACTGAAAAATTAACTTTACGAACAGTGTTATGTCATTACTATTGTCAAGGAGGGCTACTACCAGACATTTGCATGTGTAATGAGCGCAAGAACTTTCGTTCGATCCTTCGGCTTCAGAACCATCAACAATCACCTGCGTCGTGTCGGGTACGCATAGGCTCGTCCTAGTGATTTTTGTGGACAGATAATCATCCATTAATTGGGATAAACACTTAAGAATTAGAATGTAAACAGTGCAACCTGCGATTTCCTGTAATCGTCTCAGAATATAGTTGTTCACACGTCAAACAGCGTTGTGACTTAACATTGAGTGGCTCCCCTAAACCAGCTTGCATATTTCGATGAATAATTTCAGGCAGGCCAGCAGCAGTGTGGAGCAGAACAATACGACCGCCGCGGGATTACCAGGTACGTGGTGTGGACAGGGCGCCAGTTTAAGGGACCCCATCCATTTCTACTCCCGGGCGTATTACAGGTTGTGCTGAAAATTCTGAAAATTAATGACACAAAATTTTCTATGCGAAAACTATAAAAGCTTTTAAAATGAAACAATCTTTATTAATTTCTGCATGTTTATTCTTCATGTCTACATATTTGAAGTCCTCTGCCCATAATGGGCTCCGAACAGTAGCGTGTAACATGGTGAAGAGTAGTGTAACAGCTTCAGTGCGTGACAAATAGTGTGCTGTAATCGAGTTTCTAAATCGGAGAGTTCGTCCCCACATAGAGCACCATATCTTTCAGCATGACAACCCAGACCACATACAATGGCTGCAACACCTCCAACAATCCAACTCCTTGAGTTTACTGTTTTCGATCAGCCTCCTGACAGTCCCAACTTGGCTCCATCCGATTTTCATCTGTTTCCAAAATTTTGAGAGCACTTTGCAGGACTTCACTTTCATAGTGATGAAGTGGTGCAAGCAGACGTGAGGTTTCCGCTCCGTCAACACTCAACGGTGGCAGTATCAACAAAGAGGTCTTTCGTGCGGAGAAACGTGCGATCGCTTGGACGACAACGTTGAAAATGCACTTTTTTTCTGTCGTCAGTCTACTGACTGGTTTGATGCGGCCCGCCACGAATTCCTTTCCTGTGCTAACCTCTTCATCTCAGAGTAGCACTTGCAACCTACGTCATCAATTATTTGCTTGACGTATTCCAATCTCTGTCTTCCTCTACAGTTTTTGCCCTCTACAGCTCCCTCTAATACCGTGGCAGTCATTCCTTCATGTCTTAGCAGATGTCCTATCATCCTGTCCCTTCTCCTTATCAGTATTTCCCACATATTCCTTTCCTCTCCGATTCTGCGAAGAACCTCCTCATCCCTTACCTTGTCAGTCCACCTAATTTTCAACATTCGTCTATAGCACCATATCTCAAATGCTTCGATTCTCTTCTGTTCCGGTTTTCCCACAGTCCATGTTTCACTACCATACAATGCTGTACTCCAGACGTACATCCTCAGAAATTTCTTCCTCAAATGAAGGCCGGTATTTGATATTAGTAGACTTCTCATGGCCAGAAATGCCTTTTTTGGCATAGCGAGTCTGCTTTTGATGTCCTCGTTGCTCCGTCCGTCATTGGTTATTTTACTGCCTAGGTAGCAGAATTCCTTAACTTCATTGACTTCGTGACCATCAATCCTGATGTTAAGTTTCTCGCTGTTCTCATTACCTTCGTCTTTCTCCGATTTACTCTCAAACCATACTGTGTACTCATTAGACTGTTCATTCCGTTCAGCAGATCATTTAATTCTTCTTCACTTTCACTCAGGATAGCAATGTCATCAGCGAATCGTATCATTGATATCCTTTCACCTTGTATTTTAATTCCACTCCTGAATCTTTCTTTTATTTCCATCATTGCTTCCTCGATGTACAGATTGAAGAGAAGATGCGAAAGGCTACAGCCTTGTCTTACACCCTTCTTAAAACGAGCACTTCGTTCTTGATCGTCCACTCTTATTATTCCCTCTTGGTTGTTGTACATATTGTATATGACCCGTCTCTCCCTATAGCTTACCCCTACTTTTTTCAGAATCTCGAACAGCTTTCACCATTTTATATTGTCGAACGCTTTTTCCAGGTCGAAAAATCCATTATTAGCCGTAACGACGGAATTGCCTCTCTCGTCCCTTTACTTTTCCTAAAGCCAAACTGATCGTCACCTAGCGCATTCTCAATTTTTTTTTTCCATTCTTCTGTATATTATTCTTGTAAGCAGCTTCGATGCATGAGCTGTTAAGCTGATTGTACGATAATTCTCGCACTTGTCAGCTCTTGCCGTCTTCGGAATTGTGTGGATGATGCTTTTCCGAAAGTCAGATGGTATATCGCCAGACTAATATATTCTACACACCAACGTGAATAGTCGTCTTGTTGCCACTTCCCCCAATGAGTTTAGAAATTGTGATGGAATGTTATCTAACCCTTCTGCCTTATTCGACCGTAAGTCCTCCAAAGCTCTTTTAAATTCTGATTCTAATACTGGATCCCCTATCTCTTCTAAATCGACTCCTGTTTCTTCTTTTGTCACATCAGACAAATCTTCACCCTCATAGAGGCTTTCAATGAATTCTTTCCACCTACCTGCTCTCTCCTCTGCATTTAACAGTGGAATTCCCGTTGCACTCTTAATGTTACCACCGTTGCTTTTAATGTAACCAAAGGTTGTTTTGACTTTCCTGTATGCTGAGTCTGTCCTTCCGACAATCATATCTTTTTCGATGTGTTCACATTTTTCCTGCAGCCATTTCGTCTTAGCTTCCCTGCACTTCCTATTTATTTCATTCCTCAGCGACTTGTATTTCTGTATTCCTGATTTTCCCGGAACATGTTTGTACTTCCTCCTTTCATCAATCAACTGAAGTATTTCTTCTGTTACCCATGGTTTCTTCGCAGCTACCTTCTTTGTACCTATGTTTTCATTCCCAACTTCTGTGATGGTCCTATTTAGAGATATCCATTCCTCTTCAACTGTACTACCTACTGCGCTATTCCTTATTGCTGTATCTATAGCGTTAGAGAACATCAAACGTATCTCGTCATTCCTTAGTACTTCCGTATCCCACTTCTTTGCGTATTGATTCTTCCTGACTAATGTCTTGAACTTCAGCCTACTCTTCAACACTGCTATATTGTGATCTGAGTCTATATCTGCTCCTGGGTACGCCTTACAATCCAGTATCTGATTTCGGTATCTCTCTCTGACCATGATGTAATCTAATTGAAATCTTCCGGTATCTCCCGGCCTTTACCAAGTATACATCCTCCTCTTGTGGTTCTTGAACAGGGTATTCGCTATTACTAGCTGAAACTTGTTACAGAACTCAATTAGTCTTTCTCCTCTTTCATTCCTTGTCCCAAGCCCATATTCTCCTGTAACTTTTTCTTCTACTCCTTCCCCTACAACTGCATTCCAGTCGCCCATGACTATTAGATTTTCGTCCCTCTTTACATACTGCATTACCCTTTCAATATCCTCATACACTTTCTCTATCTGTTCATCTTCAGCTTGCGACGTCGGCATGTATACCTGAACTATCGTTGTCGGTGTTGGTCTGCTGTCGATTCTGATTAGAACAACCCGGTCACTGAACTGTTCACAGTAACACACCCTCTGCCCTACCTTCCTATTCATAACGAATCCTACACCTGTCTTACCATTTTCTGCTGCTGTTGATACTACCCGATACTCATGTGACCAGAAATCCTTGTCTTCCTTCCACTTCAGTTCACTGACCACTACTATATCTAGATTGAGCCTTGGCATTTCCCATTTCAGATTTTCTAGTTTCCCTACCACGTTCAAGCTTCTGACATTCTACGCCCCGACTCGTAGAACGTTATCCTTTCATTGATTATTCAATCTTTTTCTCATGGTAACCTCCCCCTTGGCAGTCCCCTCCTGCGCATCTCTTGGTCGTGCGGTAGCGTTCTCGCTTCCCACGCACGGGTTCCCGGGTTCGATTCCCGGCGGGGTCAGGGATTTTCTCTGCCTCGTGATGGCTGGGTGTTGTGTGCTGTCCTTAGGTTAGTTAGGTTTAAGTAGTTCTAAGTTCTAGGGGACTGATGAGCATAGATGTTAAGTCCCATAGTGCTCAGAGCCATTTTTTAAGTCCCCTCCCGGAGATCCAAATGGGGGACTATTCCGGAATCTTTTGCCAATGGAGAGATCATCATGACACTTCTTCAATTACAGGCCACATGTCCTGTATATGCACTTTACGTGTCTTTAATGCAGTGGTTTCCATTGCCTTCTGCATCCCCATGTCGTTGATCATTGCTGATTCTTCCGCCTTTAGGGTCAATTTCCCACTCCTAGGGCAAGAGAGTGCCCTGAACCTCTATCCGCTCCTCCGCTCTTTGACAAGGCCGTTGGCAGAATGAGGCTGACTTCTTATGCCGAAAGTATTCGGCCGCCAATGCTGATTATTTATCAAAATATGGGCAGTGGCGGGGTTCGAACCCGGGACAGAAAAGTTTTGGTTATGAGTCAAAGACGCTACCCCTAGACCACGGGTACTAGATGGAAAATACGCTACTGGCCATTAAAATTGCTACACTAAGAATAAATGCAGATGATAAACGGGTATTGATTGGATAAATATATTCTACTAGAACTGACATGTGATTACATTTTCATGCAATTTGGTGCATAGAACCTGAGAAATCAGTACCCGGAACCACCACCTCTGGCCGTAATAACGGCCTTAATACGCCTGGGCATTGAGTCAAACAGAGCTTGGATGGCGTGCACAGGTAAAGCTGCCCATGAAGCTTCAACACGATACCACAGTTCATGAAGAGTAGTGACTGGCGTATTGTGACGAGCCAGTTGCTCGGCCACCATTGACCAGACGTTTTCAGTTGATGAGAGATCGGGATAATGTGCTGGCCAGGGCAGCAGTCGAACATTTTCTGTATCCAGAAAGTCCCGTACAGGACCTGCAACATGCGGTCGTGCATTATCCTGCTGAAATGTAGGGTTTCGCAAGGATCGAAAGAAGGGTCGTAACACATCTGAAATGTAACGTCCACTGTTCAAAGTGCCGTCAATGCGAACAAGAGGTGACCGAGGCGTAAAACCAATGGCACCCCATATCATCACGTCAGATGACACGCCAGTATGGGAATGACAAATACACGCTTCCAATGTGCGTTCACCGCGATGTCGCCAAACACGGATGCAACCATCATGATACTGTAAACAGAACCTGGATTCATTCGAAAAAATGACGTTTTGCCATTCGTGCACACAGGTTCGTCGTTGAGTACACCATCGCAGGCGCTCCTGTATGTGATGCAGCTTGAAGGGTAACCGCAGCCATGGTCTCCGAGCTGATAGTCCATGATGCTGCAAACGTCGTTGAACTGTTCGAACAGATGGTTGTCGTCTTGGAAACGACCCCATCTGTTGACTCAGGGATCGAGACGTGGCTGCACGATCCGTTACAGCCATGCGGATAAGATGCCTGTCATCCCGATTACTAGTGATACGAGGCCCTTGGGATGCAGCAAAGCATTCCGCATTACCCTCCTGAACCCACCGATTCCATATTCTGCTAACAGTCATTGGATCTCGACCAACGGGAGCAGCAATGTCGCGATACGATAAAACGCAATCGCGATAGGCTACAATCCGACCTTTATCAAAGTCAGAAACGTGATGGTACGCATTTCTGCTCCTTACACGAGGCATCACAACGATGTTTCACCAGGCAACGCCGGTCATCTGCTGTTTGTGGATGAGAAATCGGTTGGAAACTTTCCTTATGTCAGCACGTTGTAGGTGTCGCCACCGGCGCCAACCTTGTGTGAATGCTCTGAAAAGCTAATCATTTGCATATCACAGCATCTTCTTCCTGTCTGTTAAGTTTCACGTCTGTAGCACTGTCATCCTCCCGGCGTAGCAATTTTAGTGGCCAGTAGTGTATGTAGACATGAACAATAAAGAAGTGGAATGATAACTGTTTTTCGAATACATGTTTCCGTCATTCGACTATATAATTTCTTATTAAGGAGGGTCAGCATTGGGCATTGAAGTAGAAGTCTTCATTTCTGTTTCAAATCGATTTCTATCACTGCATTACTATCATCAGTGCTAGTATTGAAGCCTGTGGACTTACAGACACAAGCAACATCTGAACAAGTCTATGAAAATATCAGTTGAATTTGTACCTCCAGCCTAATAAGTACGTGTCCGAGATAGAACTAAATAGCACCGAATGGAAGCTTAGGAAGGTGAACAGCGGAGATATTATTCTTGTTAACGCAAGTACTGTGACTAAACTGAACAAATGTATTTACGAACAAGACACAAGGCACATAACGTCAATATTTGCACTGACCTCCAGATATTTGCAGTGTAATACAGACTTTTTTTTAAGTCATCATTCTTCTGATTGGTTTGATGTGCCCCGTCAAGACTTTCTCTCCTATGCCAACATCTTCATCTCAGAGTAGCACTTGCAACCTACGTCCTCAGTTATCTACTGGATGTATTCCATTCTCTGTCTTCCTCTAACTTTTGCCCCTACAGCACCCTGTAGTACCATGGAAGTCAGGCCATGATGTCTTAACATATGTCCTATCATCCTGACTCTTCTCCTTGTCAGCATTTTCCACACATTCCTTTCCTCTCAGATTCTGCACAGAAACTTCATAATCCTGTCCCTATCAGTACACCTAATTTTCAACATTCGTCTGTAGAACCACATCTCCAATCCTTCGCTTCTCTTCTGTTCCGGGTTTCACACAGTCCATGTTTCACTACTAAACAATTCTGTGCTCAAAACGTATATTCTTAGAACTTTCTTCCTCAAATTAAGGCCTATGTTTGATACTAGTAGACCTCTCTTGGCCAGGAATGACCTTTTTGCCAGGTCTAGTCTGCCTTTGATGTCCACCTTACTCCGTCCATCATCGGTTATTTTCATACCTGGCTAGCAGGATTCCTTAACTTCATCTACTTTGTGACCATCAATCCTGCTGTTAAATTTCTCTCTGTTCTCATTTCTGCTACTTCTCATTACTTTCATCTTTCTTTGATTTAGTCTCAGTCCATATTCTGTACTCATTAGATTCTCCATTCCATTCAACAGATCGTATAATTCTTTTCCACTTTCAATCAGGATAGCAATGTCAGCAGCGAATCGCATCACCGATGCGCTTTCACTTTATCTCCTGAACCTTTCATTCTTTAGTCTTGCTTCCATTATCAACCGAAACGTCAGAAAAAAATGGCTCTGAGCACTATAGGACTTAATATTTGAGTTCATCTGTCCCCTAGAACTTAGAACTACTTAAACCTAACTAACCTAAGGACACCACACCCATCCATGCCCGACGCAGGATTCGAACCAGCGACTGTAACAGTGGCGCGGTTCCAGACTGAATCGCCTAGAACCGCTCGGCCACTCCGACTGGCCAGAAACGTCAGAATTGCCTCTCTGGTGCCTTTCCTTCCCTAAAGCCAAACTGATCGTCATGTAATGCATCCTCAATTTTCTTTTCCGTTCTTCTGTGTATTATTCTTGTCAGCAACTTGGATGCATAAGCTGTGAAGCTGATTGTCCGATAATTCCCGCACTTGTCAACTCTTGCAGTGTCCGGAATTGTGTGGATCATATTTTTTTGAAAGTCAGGTGGTATGTCGCCAGACACATACATTCTACACACCAATGTGAATAGACGTTTTGTTGCCACTTCCCGCAATGATTTGAGTAATTCTTATGCAATGTTATCAATCCCTTCTCCCTTGTTTGATCTTAAGTCCTCCTAAGCTCTTTTAAATTCTGGTTCTATACTGGTTTATTATGTCTTACCATCAATTCTTCCCCCTCATACAGGCCTTCAATACACTCTTTCCACCTACACGGTCTCTCCTCTGCATTTAGCAATGCAATTTCGGTTGCACTCTTAATGATACAACACCTGCTTTTAGTTTCACCGAAGGTTGTTTTGACTTTCCTATACGCTGAATCAGTCCTCCCGACTACCATTTGTTTTTCGATTTCTCCACATTTTTCATGCAACCATTTCCTCTGAGCTTCCCTGCACTTCCAGTTTATTTCATTTTTCAGTGACTCGTATTTCTTTATTCCTGAATTTCCCTGAACATTTTTGTACCTCATTCTTTCATCGATCAGCTGAAGCATTTCTCCTGTTACCCACAGTTTCTTCAGTTACCTTCTTTGTACCTAAGTTTTTCTTTCCAGCTTCTGTGATTGCCCTTTTCAGAGATGTCCACTCCTCTTCAACTGTATTGCCTGCTGGACTGCAGTCTTAGAGAACTTCAAGTGCATCTCGTCAATCCTCTTAAACTTCAGCCTACTTTTCATCACTACTGCATTGTGATGTGAGGCTGTATCTGCTCCTAGGTAGTCCTTGCAATCCAGAATCTGATTTCAGAATCTCTGTCTGACCATGAACTAATCTAATTGCTGAAGCGGTGTCTGTCTTTACCATACAGCATTATTATTGGCTAACAGGGTCCACAAGCAAATAATTATACACGTATGCTGCTGGTTGTACCTCCGAAGAGTAGCCAGACCCAGTCTCTCTGGTGTTTCTGCAGACATTTGTAGTTTTGTTTTCACTGTGTGTAGGAGGGGACAATCAGTTGAAATACTGCTCATCACCTCTTTCATGCGACACGCAGTGCCACGGAAGGCATCGGTTTCCTTCCTGTTACAAAGAAAATTAACTTTAAAACTGAATTTTACGTGTTCATCTGATAGGTTAGAATATTTAAAAAGGGAAATGGATAGGTTAAAGGTAGATATAGTGGGCATTAGTAAGTTCAGTGGCACGAGGAGCAAGACTTCTGTCAGGTGAGTACAGGATTATAAATACAAAATCAAATAGGGGTACTGCAGGAGTAGGTTTAATAACGAATAAAAAATAGGAATGCGGGTAAGCTACTACAAACAGCATAGTGATCGCATTATTGTGGTCAAGACAGATACGAAGCCCACGCCTACCACAGTAGTACAAGTCTATATGCTGACTATCTCCGCAGATGACGAAGAGAAGGATGAAATGTATGATGAGATAAAAGAAATTATTCAGGTAGTGAAGGGAGACGAAAATTTAATAGTCATGGGTGACTGGAATTCGATAGTAGGAAAAGGAAGAGAAGGAAACATAGTAGGTGAATATCTTGAAAGAGAAAAGAGAAGAATTCTGTCAAAACATAGTTATATGTTCGGATAAATGGGAAGATATAAAAGAAGGAATGATAAGATCTGCTCAAGAAGTCGCAAAAATGAAAAAGAGAAAGAAACACGAATGGTGGGATGAGACATGTGAGGAAGCAATAGAACAAAGGATGAAGGCATGGAAGAAATGGCACTCAACCAAAAGTGATAAGGACTACCTGGAGTTCAAACAGCGAAGATCTTCTACAGCAAAACTCATTAGATCAGTAAAAAGACTATTTGAAAAGAACCAACTTACACAAATGGATAAAGATTTTAAGAGAAACTGTTGTGGCGTAACAAGCTAGTTACGCCACACTGAGAAGGGAGCCGAAAGGCACGCGTACACACACGCCGACTGGCGTCAAGTCTGGAACAGGATACGTTATGACTGCTATAAAGAAAATACGTAGCTTTTAATCACTCCTTGTGATACATCTCTCTTGACTATACAAATGAGACTCGTAAGATATATGCACTGTTACAATTGGCGCCTTGCTAGGTCGTAGCCATGGACTTAGCAGAAGCCTATTCTAACTGTCTCTCGGCAAATGAGAGGAAGGCTTCGTCCGTATTGTCGCTAGCAAAGTCGTCGTACAACTGGGGCGAGTGCTCGTCCGTATCTCGAGACCTGCCTTGTGGTGGCGCTCGGTCTGCGATCACACAGTGGCGACACGCGGGTCCGACATGTACTAAATGGACCGCGGCCGATTTAAGCTACCACCTAGCAAGTGTGGTGTCTGGCGGTGACACCACAGAAACAATAACAGATCCTTTTACAGCACATTCAGACAGAAACTACAAAAATACGTAGCACCAAATCTGTGTTTTAAAGATACCAGTGGAAAACTGGCAATGAATAATGAAGAAAATTGTGAAATATTAGCAAAATATTTTGAACAACTCCTCAACTGTCAGGAACCTGTTGAAAAATTACCAGCCAACACCCCAAACACAGTAAACAATAATTCTGAACCCCCATGCCTCATAGAAATCAGAGAAATCATTAAAAACCTTAAGAACAATAAAGCACCAGGGGAAGACATGATAATTGCAGAAATGTGGAAAAGTGTGGATAATACAACTCAAGAAAAACTACTGGGAATAATCAATGAGATTTGGAGAACGGAACGTATACCGGAAGAATGGAAAACTGCATTAATCCACCCCATCTTCAAGAAAGGGGATAAAACCGATGCAAATAACTACAGAGGGATATCTTTACTTCCGGTAACGTATAAAATTCTATCTAAGGCCCTACAAAACAGATTGGAGAAACAACTTGATCAAGAAATTGGTGAATACCAAGCAGGCTTTAGGAAGGGAAGACCTTGTGTGGAGCAAATTTTGAACTTGAAGTTAATTATTAAATATAGACGATTAAGAGGAAAAGACATCTTTATCACGTTTGTTGACTTCAAGAAGGCGTACGACTCCGTTGACAGAACAACCTTGGTTAACATCCTTAGTGAGTTTGGAGCAGACAAGAAAACAGTCGCAATCGTCAAAGAAACACTTACGGATACCTATGCAAAAGTAAAGTTCCGTGGTGAGGTATCCAGACCATTCAAAATCAGAACAGGATTAAGACAAGGAGATGGGTTGTCACCTACCCTATTCAACTGTGTGTTAGAAAAAGTTATTAGAGAGTGGAGGGAGAAAACGACTGAAGAAGGAATACAAAAAATCAGATTAGGAAGAATAAAGGATGGATTAGAAGTAGATTGCCTCGCTTTTGCTGATGACTTAGCGATTCTGGCAGGAAGTTTGGAAGAAGCAGTCAAACAGATCAATATTCTGAATGAAACAGCAGAAAAAGCAGGACTGAAAATCTCCTTTGAAAAGACAGAGTACCTAACCAATGTAAAAGAGGCACCGAACAATATGATTACAAAGTATGGCCAGATAAAGAAGTTTTCTAAGTTCAAATATTTAGGGGAAATCATCCAGCCCAATGCTTCAGATAAAGAAGGAAACAAAACAAGAACAAGAAAAATGGAAATGGCATTCCAACTAACAAAGAATGTGTACAACAAGAAGTCAGTATCAATTAACGCAAAAATAAGGCACTACAACACTGTGATTAAGCCAGAGTGTCTGTATGCATCTGAATGTTTAGCAAAGAACACTAACAAGGAAATGGAAGCTATAGCAAAAAAGGAGCGAAAAATCATTAGAAGAGTACTTGGGCCGAGGTTTGAGAATGGGACTTGGAAGCTTAGAAGTAATAGAGAAGTGTATGACAAAATTGAGAAAGTGGGAGATACAATGAGGAAGAGAAGAGTAAGCTTTTACACCCATTTGAAAAGAATGAATGATGAAGGGCTGACAAAGAAAATATTCATGTTTTTTGACAAAAACCCCAGAACCCAAATTACCTGGTTCAAAGAAGTCAAAGCAGACTTAGAGGAGATGGGTAAAGGAGAAGATGATATAACCAACAGAGACTTAATGAGAGACAAAATTCAACATTTTGAAGGATTTGAAGTGAAGAAGAGAAGAACTGGAGGAACAGTGTGGACAGAAGACCGAAGGGAGCAGCACAGAGAGAGGATGAAGACATATTGGCAGAAGAGAAAAGAGGAGGAGCGCAATAGGAGAAATGTACATTGAAAAATAGTTGTTTAACGCGGTCCCTAGACGGCCAAAATCGTAGAAAGAAGAAGTAGGTGAATATGGAATGGGGGTAAGGAATGAAAGAGGAAGCCGCCTGGTAGAATTTTCCACAGAGCATAACTTAATCGTAGCTAACACTTGGTTCAAGAATCATAAAAGAAGGTTGTATACATGGAAGAATCCTGGAGATACAGAAAGGTTTCAGATAGATTACATAATGGCAAGACAGAGATTTAGGAACCAGGTTTTGAATTCTAAGATATTTCCAGAGGCAGATGTGGACTCTGACCACAATCTATTGGTTATGAACTGTAGATTAAAACAGAAGAATTTAAAGAGATAGGACCAGGATGAACTGAGAGAACCAGAGATTGTAGAGTTGTAGAGAGTTTCAGAGAGAGCATAAGGGAACGGTTGACAAGAATAAGGGAAAGAAATACAGTGGAGACAGAATGGGTAGCTTTGAGAGATGAAATACTAAAGGCAGCAGAGGATCAAGTAGGTAAAAAGACGAGAGCTGATATAAATCCTTGGGTAACAGAAGAGATACTGAATTTAATTGATGAAAGGAGAAAATATAAAAATGCAATAAAGGAAGCAGGCCAAAAGGAATACAAACGTCTCAAAAATGAGATCGACAGGAAGCGCAAAATGGCAAAGCAGGGATGGCTAGAGGAGAAATGTAAGGATGTAGAGGCGTATATCACTAGGAGTAAGATAGATACTGCCTACAGGGAAATTAAAGAGACCTTTGTAGAAAAGAGAACCACTTGCATGAATATCAGGAGCTCAGATCGAGACCCAGTCCTAAGCAATGAAGGGAAAGCAGAAAGTTGGAAAGAGGATACAGAGAGTCTATACAAGTGCGATGTTCTTGAGGATAATATTATGGAAATGGAAGAGGATGTAGAGCAAGATGAAATAGGAGATACGATACTGTGTGAAGAGTTTGACAGAGAAGTGAAAGACCTAAGTCGAAACAAGGCCCCGGGAGTATTTAACATTGCCGTCTCTTTATCTAAGAACAGATGATGAATGCAGCTAGCCTCTATCTCTGTGTCTTGTCTTGTCTGTATAGACGTGTATCTGTTGCCTTTAAGATCTCTTCACCTTCATACATAAATATATACAGTAAAGTAAGGCCCTCCCCGTTCTTGGCTGATCCGTGATAAGACAGGCGAAAAATTAGACTAGTGGAGGATTATTAGTATTATATCTATTTTCATTCGCTCTCTCTCTTTCTCTCCTTTATCTATGTACAGTATTTAATATAATTTTTCATTACGTGAAATCAGCCAAATAGAATCTTTGGTGGAGTCCTTCTTCTTGGTAATTAGCGGCTGGCTTGCTGTAAGAGATCTTTAAATTTATTATTAATGTTAAACACTGCAGTCAGTCGGGAGAATCAATCGTGTCGACAATTTGTTCCATTTACGAAAGATTGCGAATTCAAGATGTGTACGAAGCCTTTTTGAACGATTTAACACAGACTCAGTGTTTGCTGGCTCTCTTCGACACAGCTGAAACTTCCCCACTAATTACAGGGCCAACGTGATTATCAAATGATTCAGAAAAAACTCATTCGTTCATTCACTCCAGAACAAAAAAGTCACAAACCTTATTTATGGAGGAAATCGTGTATTAAATCCATCTCCATTACATGCCCAGATGTCCGGTGATTCCACGCCTTAATTATTTTCCTTTTACAGTCTCTGTCTCTTCAAACAAACCGCTAGCGGCACAAATGTTAACTGGCTCACTTTAGCGAGAAGAAAAGCAGAATATGAATCTCTCAGAAACACGTCAATCCCTCAACATATACTCCAGAAGCTGTCCTAGTTACCACTCTAATAACCATGGAGAATACATATATGCATCTCTGTTATTTCAAAGAATAAACGCACTAGAAAATACTTTGGAGCCGTCGAGCTGTCGCCGCATATATTACGAGAAAATCAGATCAGATAACTTTTCCAAAGTGAATGAATGTGGATGGTTTGATTGAAAATGATTAACTGGTGCGTGGTAGAGGGTATTTTCTTTGGGGACATTACAAGTAGACAACATTCCATTAGAACTACTGATAGCTTTGGGTGAGCCAGCCCTAACAAAACTCTACCATCTGGTGAGTAATATGTATGAGTCAGGGGAAATACCTTCAGACTTCAAGAAAAATGTAGTAAGCCACAGCTGCAAAATACTAACACGAATTCTTTACAGACGAATCGAAAAACTAGTAGAAGCCAACCTCAGGGAAGCTCACTTTGGATTCCGTAGAAATGTTGGAACACGTGGGGCAACGCTGACCCTACGTGTTATCTTAGAAAATAGATGAAGGAAAGGCAAACCTACGTTTCTAGCATTTGTAGACTTAGAGAAAGCTTTTGACAATATTAAGTGGAATACTTTCTTTCAAATTCTGAAGGTGGCAGGGGTAAAATACAGGGAGCGAAAGGCTATTTACAATTTGTACAGAAACCAGATGGCACTTATAAGAGTTGAGGGGCATGAAAGGGAAGCAGTAGCTGGGAATGAAGTGAGACAGGGTTGTAGCCTATCCCCGATGTTATTCAATCTGTGTATTGAATACGCAGTAAATGAAACAAAAGAAAAATTCGGAGTAGGAATTAAAACCCATGAAGAAGAAATAAAAAATTTGAGGTTTGCCGATGACATTGTAATTCTGTCACAGACAGCAGTGGACCTGGAAGAGCAGCTGAATGGAATGGATAGTGTCTTCAAAGGAGGATATAAGATGAACATCAACAAAAACAAAACGAGGGTAATGGAATGTATCCGAATTAAGTCTGGTGATGCTGAGGGAATTAGATTAGGAAATGAGACCCTTAAGTAGTAAATGAGTTTTGCTATTTGGGCAGCAAAATAACTGATGATGGTCGAAGTAGAGAGGATATAAAATGTAGAGTGGAAATGGCAAGGAAAGCGTTTCTGAAGAAGAGAAATTTGTTAACATCGAGTATAGGTATAAGTGTCATGAAAGCAATTGTATGGAGTGTAGCCATGTATGGAACTGAGACTTGGAATATATATAGTTTAGACAAAAAGAGAATAGAAGCTTCCGAAATGTGGTGCTACAGAAGAATGCTGAAGATTAGATGGGTAGATCACATAAATAATGAGTAGATATTGAATAGAATTGAGGAGAAGAGAAATTTGTGACACAACTTGACTAGAAGAAGTGATCGGTTGGTAGGACATATTTTGAGACATCAAGGGATAACCAATTTAGTATTGGAGGGAAGTGTGGAGGGTAAAAATTGTGGAGGGAGACCAAGAGGTGAATACACTAAACAGATTCAGAAGGATGTAGGTTGCAGTAGGTACTGGGAGATAAAGAGGCTGCATGGGGGCTTAATTAAATATGATTGAAAATATTTTTGGTAGCTGTATGTCCGATTACGCTAGTCTCGTAAACGGTTGGCCCTGACTACTATTATTACGCTATCTGACTGCAAAGAACAACAACAAGAAAGAAATGAAATTTTCGTAAACACAGTTAATTAATTAAGTCCCCAGCAACTATAAATTCTACGAAGCCAACAAAGCACAAGTGTAGCTGTTCTGTATGTGGTAGTATGACTCAACGCACATCTGGCACGGTTCTTCTTCTACAAGACAAGAATTTTTTTATACCAATTTTACTGACGTGATAAAAGAAAATTAGAAATACGATAATTGCTCAAGAAAAGTAGAATTACACTCTAATACAAGAACACACGCCAGATGCTTTGTTGACTGAACCTGTAATGATGCATTATTTGAGACACACAAATAATAAAAGAACATAGTGGTTTTTACCTTCATATATATTGACGAAATGCACTCTGATCATTACAATATCTTCATTAGAATAACATCTGCTATCTCTCCCATCAAATAACTGGATAAAACATGGAACAAACACTCCCTACTACCACATATCCACTCCGACTTCACGACAAGCAGTGGCCATCACAACTTCACGGCAAGAACTGACTGCCGCTACCTCTCAATAATCACTGTCTGCTATAACAGCTCAACACAGACTACCACGAGACCTCGACAGGCACTGACTACCACGAGTTCTTAACAGGCACTGACTACTACGAGCTCTGCCCTAGCACTGACTGCTACGAGCTCTGCCCACGCACTGACTTCTACGAGTTCTTAACGGGCACTGTGTAGGCGGCTTAATAATACTCTTTGGCGCAATCTCTGGCGCAGTGGCTCAGTGTAGCCACCTTTCATATGCCCCTCCTCCACAGGCCAGAATTTGATGGTATTTTTGCCAGCATTGGTGGTGAAAATACCACCAAATTCGTCCACAAAAATACAGGCAAAAATAAAAGATAATATTAATACCTAAATATCACATAATTAATTAAAATTTTGGCTTTGCACTGATTTTTCAATAACCTAGTATATAAAATACAGTAAGCAATACAACTTCTTTTCATACATGTGGCTTTACATAATAGTTTACACAATACACAAAAAATCAGTTTATACAAATGTTCACATAAAATGCTTTCAATGATTAGTTTATACAAAAAAAGACACCAACTTGTGACATCATTTCAGTAGAAGCAGTCCATCAGTGGCACCCAGTAAAGTTTAGCAGGTACACCCAGCAACAAGTCACATTAGTTCAGTAGAAGCAATCCATCAGAGGCACCCAGAAATGTTGAGTAGGTGCAGACAGCAACAAGTGACTTCATTTCAGTAGAAACAGTTCATCAGTTGCACCCAGCAATGTTGAGCAGGTGCAGACACCAACAAGTGACATCATTTCAGTAGAAGCAGTCCATCAGTTGCACCCAGCAATGTTGAGCAGGTGCAGACACCGACAAGTGACATCATTTCAGCAGAAACAGTCCATCAGTTGCACCCAGCAATGTTGAGAGCAGGTGCAGACACCAACAAGTGACATCATTTCAGTAGAAGTAGTCCATCAGTTGCACCCAGCAATGTTGAGAGCAGGTGCAGACACCAACAAGTGACATCATTTCAGTAGAAGTAGTCCATCAGTTGCACCCAGCAATGTTGAGAGCAGGTGCAGACACCAACAAGTGACATGATTTCAGTAGAAGTAGTTCCATTAGTGGCACCCAGCAATACTGAGCAGGTGCAGACACCAACAAGTGACATCATTTCAGCAGAAGCAGTTCCATCTGTGGCACCCAGTAAAGTTGCAGAGGTACACACAGCAACAAGTCACATTAGTTCAGTAGAAGCAGTTCATCAGTGGCACCCAGCAATGTTGAGTAGGTGCAGACAGCAAGAAGTGACTTCATTTCCATACAAGTAGTCCATCAGTTGCACCTAGCAATGATGAGCAGGTCCAGAGAGCAGTCCATGATATTCACTATCACTAATCACACTGTTCATCAGCAGAAATTCAACATGTCCTAGTGACACCAATCATGTAGATAAAGTACAAGTAACAGTCCATAATATTCACTATCACTGATCACTCAGTTCATCAGCAGAAATTAATCATTCCTAAGTGTCACACATTACGTTGAAAAGTGCAGGTAACAGTTCATAATATTTACCATCAATAATCAGACAGTTCAGGCATGAACAATAGTTTGAAAACACATACAAATGCTTTTACAATGCTCTTACACTAAACATACAAATTCTAATAAACACACAAAAGATGTCAGATAATTGTCATATTAACTATTACAAATACTCAAATATCAGTAAACCTACAATATTTATGGGTGTCAGTGCAAGCCACTACAAACAAATACAATAATATTCAGGAGATAGGTGGGTATGATTAGGAAAGGAAAACACACAAAACACACTCATTCATCTTTCATCCACATTAAGTACTACTGTGTAATTGAATAGTGTTAACTGTGTAAATGCAATTCTGTCAAAATCTGATGTGCATCATGTGTATCAAGTAGTAATGGCAGCAATGTATCACAGTCAATAATAGTTAAGTCAACGTCATAGTCATCATGTCAAGATCAATGTTTGCGAAGCCAGATCAAATGTACTGTTGTTGAACAACTGTCAGTGAGCCAAGATATGCAAATACTTCCTCTCTTCAAAAAAAAGTATATACTGCTTAGTGATTTAACAAAGTTCGTGTATAGACTATCTTCCTTCTACTTTAGTGTTCTAGTCTGCTATCTTCATCCTCCTTGTTCCATAAGACCAACAAAAAAAAAAATATGCATCTCACTTACTTTACCTCTTATCCACCAAAACTCCAATAATCATCAACTTCATATAATCTCAATAATACCTCAATAATACCTCTTCAATTCATCGATACATATAAACCTTATTGCCAATATATGCTCCTCACTTACTTTACCTCTTATCCACCAAAACTCCAATAATCATCAACTTCACACAATCTCAATAATACCTCAATAATACCTCTTCAATGCGTCGATACATATAAACCTTATTACCAATCTCATTTCTCTTCCATAACAACTCTTTCCTCTAGTCAGTCTCCTCCAACAAGTACAGATAAAATCCTAATGCAAACTTCAGTTCATCATCCCATACAATCTGAAGACACATTGTCAACACACAACCTCTGTGTAATCCATCTGACCCAAATCTTCTGCTCATTATGAATTATAAACAAAGAAATGCATACATGACCTCTAACAGACTTAGTTCGAATAACTCTCAGTAATTAAGTACGATTACGGAGTGTGAATGATCATAATATTTCACAGTGTGTACACCACTTCAAGAATTATGGCAGAAGCAAACATGTGGAGTATTTCTTGTGTCAAGTGTCACTTACTATTTCAATTGCTCCCGAAAAATGCAGTGTAATAACTGTCAATGGTCTAAACCTAGTGTTAGTATGTCATGTCGTTAGCTTCCTTCCTATTAGCATAAATTTATACAGCTTCCATAAAACCTCAGCTCATGTGACTTCAACGAAGTTCTTTGTACCAATGTCGTTCGTCGAATTATAGCAGTTCCTTTTCTTATCTTAAAAATATAAGGCACTTAGCGTAAGCAAAACAAACAATAGCAAGTAAATATACCAGTAGAGAACAGAATGTCAAAAAGTGGATGCAGCACAATCCTTACAACGAGGCTCTGCCAAGCGAACAATCTATAATTAATCCAATAGTGTGACCTAAACTCTCTGTTTGTACACAGTATATCAGCATTTCTATACACCAAATTAAAGAGTAGTTATGACAACAACATATATGTATAAATATGCAATCCATACGCAAAGCCGTAAACATGTCATTAGCATCATATCAGCATAAGCAAATAAATGTTCATATGTCATCCTAATAAGTAAACATGAAGGCGCAAGCAGATAAATCACAAAGTATAACTTACATACCTAACCACATCAGCACAATTAATCAGGTGACAAATATAATTTAAATAAATAAGCACAGCAGGCACATAATAAAAAAAATATGACATCAGTGAAAAAGCATAGCAGCCAAACGATGCATAATATACACAAGTTACAACCCAGTTCATTAATAATCATTGTCAAAATCAGTTAACGTACGCAAGCACGTCGCTTCACAAGTAATGTCATAGAACATGAAATTAGCACAAAGTATGAATCACGTAATCGCGAGCAGCAAATTACGTCTAAAGTACGTACCTAAGTGGAAATATGTTACCTGAAAAATAAACTCAATTAATAGTTACCTTTTTAGTTTATTAGTTTCTTCTTGGAAATTACATTCTTTCTGAAAATTTCTCGATAGCAAGTCCTCTTAACGTCGGAGACACACAGAATTTACCTGAAGTTCTTAAATATTTTATAGAACCGTATCCTGAAAAATACTGAATGTTACTAACATAATTCATCAAGTCACTATAGCTTTATACTGAATTTAATCGGAGAACTTAGACTGTGTATTTGTTTACGGCTGTCAGTGCATTCGCACTGAGCGCTCGATCAGCTGTAGGCGTGACGTAGGAAGCAATTGTTCGCGGTCAACGACTGCCTTGTGCGGCGCGCAGACTTGACTGTTGCTTTGAGTATATGCCGCCGCCAAAACACAGCGCGGTATCCTTGTACTCTCCGCATGTTTACATCTAGCTGTTAGTTTCTCTCAAGTATGTCATTCTACAAAAATTTTTACGTTAGATATATGATGTATTCCTTTAGAGCGTCGAGATTTAAGAGTTTCTACTTCGACAGTGTTATCATGAATAATTTTGCGAATTCTATATGGACCGTTATAAAGCAGAAAAAATTTGCGACACAAGCCTTTTCCTTTGTGAGATAAACGATGAGACTTAATTAACACTTTTTGATCAACTGACAAGATTTTTGAACGACCAGGACGCTTAGCTGATTTCTCTCTTCTAGCAGCCGAAGATGCAATATTTTGCAGAGCCAGGTTGACAACTTCAGAATGCCGCAGTTTCCGTGAAGGCGGAAAAGGAACGATTTCAGATATGCGATTTGTCGGTGCTTTATTTTTTAATACCAGTATAGGTGGTAAAGAAGTTGAATCATTAGGAAGTTCATTCAGAATGTTTTGAAAAATATGAAGATACTGATCCCACGTTCTGTGATTCTGATGACAATAAAGTCGACACAATTTATTGATTTCCTTCATCCATCCCTCTGAAGCGCTAGATTGGGGGTGAAAAAGTGAAATGAAAATTGGTTTAATTTTACGACGCTGTAGAGTACGAAGCCAAATTTTAAAACGAAACTGTGATCCATTATCTGATATAACCTTATCAACATGACCAACTTCTTTAAGAAAATGTTTGATGAAAGCGTTAGATACTGAACGAGCTGTTGCTTTGCGTAAAGGTGTAAAACACTACGAAAATGTACGCAAAACCATTAGTAGAACGAACCACTGGACCGAACAAATCGACTGCAGCCATCTCCTTTAATTTCGCTGGAATGATAGGAAACAACGGTGCTCTGTGAGAAACTGTTGGCGGCTTAGCCTTTTGACATAATTTGCATTTGGCCAGAACAAATCGAATACGTTTTTCCATATTACTGAAGTAGCAATTTTCTCGTAATTTGTGAAAGCATTTTCTGGGACCAAAGTGTGCATAACTGAAATGCGTATACCAAATCAATTTATTGACCCACTCATCAGGAATACAAACTAACCAAACGGAGTTGTCGACCGATTTTCGTTTAAAATGGAATGTCATTGCGAACTGAATAGCATCTAGTTTCTCTGGATCAGGAAGAATACCTTCTGTAGCAATAATGTGACCGAGAAATTTCACCTGAGAACGACCAAATTCAGATTTTTCCAAGTTCTCTGTAATGCCAACTCGTGCAAAAATACGTAATAATGAATCCAAAATTTTGTTGTGCTCACTCCAAGAACGTTTAGCAATAAGAATGTCGTCAACATATGAAGTAATATTGTCACGAAGATAAACAGGTAAAATTTCATTTAAACTACGAATGAATGCTGCAGAAAATATAGTAAGTCCAAACGGTAAATTCCAAAGTCACTTTTGGGTACAATTAGTCATATCAGGTTATTGTTTACTTACTCACTAGATAGATTTGATAGTCGAAGAGTTGTTTTGACAGATGCAAAGAATAGTAAACGAGTAGGCAGCGGTACAGAAAACTAAAAGAGAAATAGCACCACTTCAGCTCGGGGCCCTATGCTCGCTACGGCACATATTCACTTAGAGTAGTGAATCACCTGAGGACATTAATAACTGCACATAATTTCTAGTTTGTGACTCAATGGCAACTTTGGCGGAAGTGCGTACATAAATTGATCTAACCATGCACATGGATGTATGTCATTCTTAGAGTTGCGGAAGATCTTAAATTTCCGAACAGTCAAAAAGTGTTTATAGTCAAAGTTTTCGCCTCGTGACGACAAAGACCTACCGCGTCTGTCCCAGTCCGAATGTCGATTATTGTCAAGTTCGCGCGCCTGGCGCTCTCTTGTTGCTTCTCGTAAATGAAATAAATTGCTTTCTTCATACCCCTCTGCTATCTGTGATTCTCAGTTCCTTCTACTGTCCTTTCCTACTATTTCGCCTTCAATTTGTTTGACTTGCTTTCGTAATGCCTCAAATTCCCTTTTCACGCGTTCATTAAATTTTCCCTGATTTTCAACATGCTTATTTATGTTCTGGTATTCTTCGGTTTCTGCAAATGGCAATGGTGCTGTATCATCTGAATCTCTGTCCCTAGTAAACTAAGATTTGTCAATTTATCCGAAATCTCCTCAACTCTTTCCGATAAGTCACCTATTTGTTCTTTCTGTTTATTTACGTCTTCCGTAAGTGTCGCGACTCGGGTTTCAGTATTGACACATTTGGTAGTTAACTGTTCATATTGTTGTGTTAGATTATTTAATCTGTCATTTGGTACGGATTCTTCGATTCTCTCAAATATTTCTTCTTTATCTTTTGCACGTTGTAAATTTAACTCTGAAAATTTCTGTACTATCACGCGATCTCTTTCTTCCTGTTCTCTATCCTGTTCCCTTTGTCTGATTTCTACTGCAATTAATCTATTATTGTGAGCATTCAAAATTGGTTGTACTTCTTCTCTGATTTCTTTCTTTAATTCATCTTTCATATTTTTGAAACATGTCCCTATTCGTGAATCTATCCGTGTTTCCAAAGTTCCCATCTCTGTTTTAAATTCAGATCCTAACCGAGTTTCCATTGTTCCCATCCGTGTTTCCATTGTTCCTATATCAGTTTTTAATTCAGATCGTAAAGTTCCTATCTCTGTTTTAAATTCAGATCCTAACTGTGATCCCACTGAGTCTAACCGTGATTCCATTGTTCCCATCCGTGTTTCCATTGTTCCCATCTGTGTTTTTAATTCAGATCCAAACCGTGTTTCCATTTTTAATATAGCACTCATCAACTGCCCCATAGTAACTGATTCGAAACTCCTTTCGCCCCTAAAATTTCCCGCAAAACCAGTTTCCTTCGTCATAGCTGTAAAGCTATATGTGTTCGATACTATTTCAGAATCTTCTATCGTTAATCTCGTATTCTGTGAATTTTCTGATTGAGAAAAATTTTGACAATTGAATTTTAACAATTTCGTCATTCTCACTATTCATCATTTTTGCCTTTTTCATTGATCGCGTAATCATTTACAAAACATAAAAAAAATTCGTCACTGTACGAAAATTACACACAATGACTCCTTATCTCCAACAATACCATTTACATGAAATGTTTCCCTCAAACACGATTAACAAACAATTGACATAATTGCACTAGATTGTCAAACGCGTAAACAAGACAACAAATCAAATTCTGAGAAAAAATACCATTAGAAGAATGACAATTACCAAATCTACACATGCAATATAGACTACAATTACTAGACTACAAATTACTACAACAATACTGTCTACTATTTTTACAATCAGAAAAATTCCAAGGGACGATCCGAAGCAGCGGTCGCCACGTGCATGGGGGCTTAATTAAATATGATTGAAAATATTTTTGGTAGCTGTATGTCCGATTACGCAAGTCTCGTAAACGGTTGGCCCTGACTACTATTATTACGCTATCTGACTGCAAAGAACAACAACAAGAATGAAATGAAATTTTCGTAAACACAGTTAATTAATTAAGTCCCCAGCAACTATAAATTCTACGAAGCCAACAAAGCACAAGTGTAGCTGTTCTGTATGTGGTAGTATGACTCAACGCACATCTGGCACGGTTCTTCTTCAACAAGACAAGAATTTTTTTATACCAATTTTACTGACGTGATAAAAGAAAATTAGAAATACGATAATTGCTCAAGGAAAGTAGAATTACACTCTAATACAAGAACACACGCCAGATGCTTTGTTGACTGAACCTGTAATGATGCATTATTTGAGACACACAAATAATAAAAGAACATAGTGGTTTTTACCTTCATATATATTGACGAAATGCACTCTGATCATTACAATATCTTCATTAGAATAACATCTGCTATCTCTCCCATCAAATAAATGGATAAAACATGGAACAAACACTCCCTACTACCACATATCCACTCCGACTTCACGACAAGCAGTGGCCATCACAACTTCTCGGCAAGAACTGGCTGCCGCTACCTCTCAATAATCACTGTCTGCTACAACATCTCAACACAGACTACCACGAGACCTCGACAGGCACTGACTACCACGAGTTCTTAACAGGCACTGACTACTACGAGCTCTGCCCTAGCACTGACTGCTACGAGCTCTGCCCACGCACTGACTTCTACGAGTTCTTAACAGGCACTGTGTAGGCGGCGTAATAATACTCTTTGGCGCAATCTCTGGCGCAGTGGCTCAGTGTAGCCACCTTTCAAGGCTTGCACAGGATAGAGTAGCTTGGAGAGCTGCATCAAACCAGTCTCTGGACTGAAGACCACAACAACAACATCTGATAGAACAGCTCAAAGTTAGTATAGTGTGACACTTATTTTATCGATATTTACTATCATGCAGAGTATAGCACGAAGGATAACCAATATTTCAACAGAGACAGCACCGACAATACTCACACTGACTGATACCACCGTGCAGCCTCGCTTCTCAGTCGCTGCTGGAGTACTGGTTGTTCACTGCGTTTTCTTTTCCCCCGCATTATATCACTACAATGATCACATTCTGGCTAATTTTTATGTTAAATAAACGTCCTGGTACTATTTGTGGTGCTCGTGCCCTCTCCAGGATTATTCGATCGGATTTCGTTTGGCACGACTCCACATTTGCCTGACAGATTGCCATCCACGAACCACTTTGTGGCGCCTGTAGTTGGCAATCCTCACGCTCTGCTTATACTATACAAGAATTTTATGATGGGGAATTATAGGAAAGACTTCGCTCAGTATCTCCTGGGTTGATTCCCCTCTAGATATTCTATTTTATTTAATCTTCCCTTATCCAGACAAACATATCCTTCAGTAAGGACCCTCGCTTTTTCTATTCTGTCACACGCCTTTCTCCTACACAACACAAGGATTATTACTACAATATTACATCTAATAATCTACTAATATCTTTACAATAACTACTGATAAGGCTACTAAGTTGTCGTGATCTTTCTGGATTTAGTCTCGGCAAGTATCCTTAATCCTTCAATTTGGATCACTTGAAACTTTCATGCAGTTATTCTGCTCACTCATTTTCACCCACAGCTTAGCATCCAGAACTTGCAAGTACAGTACCTTGTAGTGTCTCCTGATCCCTCCAGCTTGTTGACATCCACAGTTGTCAATTCTGAGTACGTATCATTAGCGAAATTCTCTGCCTCAGTGCGACTGCCGATGCTCCTGTAGACCTCTTGTGTACTCCATGACTTGTACCCAAGCCATGTACCAGGTGGTGAAGGACTCAGGTTAACACTCAAATATCAGTCACTGGGTCCACTATTTGGGGTAAACAGTGATATAAGAGTCTTTCATTCGTAGCACAATAGATATACGTATACTTCTTTTACACTGGAAAACAAATACTATTTTTTTTTGTTTTTTGGTCTTTGTTCCACGGCGCGGTTTCGCACTTATAATGGCTTACGGTGTTGGGAGCGTCTTATATTCACGAGCTTGGCCCAACAAAGCGCACTTAACAACTTTCTTCCTTACCGTTGCCTCTGTATATACCATAGCGGAGTCCAAAGCCGTGGGTATAACTGGTTGCCATCGTCATTGCCGAATTGCACAATAACGCCCTTATCAGTGAAATATACTTCTCCTCGTTCTGCAACCATTTTTAACATGTATATGCCACTGCTCCACTCCACACGACGTCGTCTCGGCCCTGTCTTTTATAATAATTAACAAAAGTTAGTGCACTGCGTACTTAGGCCTCGCCAGCTCTCGTCCGAAACGTCTGCTGCCGTGAGCCACCTCGACTTTTCTCCCCTCATTGTTCTTTTTCCTGCCTGCCGCGTAACCTTGGGCAGCGTGAGAATCTCCCCTTGTTATTCTTGTAAAATTACTGGTTCATTTACTAATAGTCTATCTACTCTTATCTATTCTTCTTCCACCAGTACAGCTTAATTAATATTTTCACTCATTTACTTATTATCCATTTTCATTACACACTATTTACATTTTCAAAGGGGGAGTACTGTCCCCAGCTAAGGCTAACAGTACCGTTTCTCTTTTAAGGAGCTAGATGCCTCTCACTGGCTGTCTCCATTCCCTGCTGCCCTTTCTCGACTTTATTTTAATACTACGGCTTTTTGTCACCTTTTTGCTGCTAGATGGCTCGCGCTGGCTGCCTCCGGCTATCGCATTGTAGCGTCACATGTTGACAATATACGAATACACTGCCAGGAATACGGCATGCTGTGCCTCACTTCCTCATAGCAACATCTTCCTGGTATATCTTCGGTTACTAGTAACCATTTTCATGACAACGTTACCATGGAAAAAGCATCGCTGAAAGTACTAACCTTTGCCACGAGGCGGCGCTCGAATCCCACATAGACCATCACGTTGACTCTTTAATTTGAAACGTTTTTAGCTTAAGCGATTATTACCAACGAAGTAATACGTCACTGTGAGCTACTTTTCGTATAATTTTATAAAAACACTTTTATATTTTCTTTCATAATTTTATTCGTTCGTTGGAACGCATCTTATGTAAGTCATTTCCCACTGGCTGACGTCCTGCGAAATAATGGCTCGTATTCCATTCTGATCTACCGGTGCAGATTATTCAACAGCAGCAGTAAAGGTACTTGATTTCAAGTGACTGATCCGTGCACTGTCGGATGCAGCCATATGGCTACATCCTACTTTAATTTAACTCTATTTGATCTTTCTTTTACCGCGGGCTACGTCATTTGCTGATTTCCCTAAGTAATGTG
Organism: Schistocerca serialis cubense; assembly: GCF_023864345.2. Taxonomy (NCBI): domain Eukaryota; kingdom Metazoa; phylum Arthropoda; class Insecta; order Orthoptera; family Acrididae; genus Schistocerca; species Schistocerca serialis. The sequence goes on along the minus strand of NC_064645.1, from coordinate 376,225,847 downwards.
AACAGAGGGTTATTCGCAAAGTAAGGAACGATCGGTCGCGAAATGGAAACCACAGTGAAAATCCGATGAAGTATTGCAGAAGTGTGTTATGCAGTGTCTCTAGTATGCCCATCGACCGCGGTACGTCGTACTTTTTAGTTCTGAGCACACAGGGAGCACATACAGATACCTAGAACAACAGTGTCTCTCGCCAAGTATGAGGGCCTGGTGAGAAATTTCGCCTGAAGCTCTGCAGCCAACATTACATAACTTTCGAGTGTTTTCTTCTTCAAGACAATTCTCAGCCGCATTCTACAGGGGCAATAAAGATGCTCCTGCATCGTTTTCAATTGGAAATGTTTGATTGCCCACAATACAGCCCGTAATTGTCTCCCTCTGAGTTTCATCTCTGCTCACGTGAACCGCTCGCTATGAAGACGACATTTCGGCACAGACGATGAGCTGTAGAGAATTGGAGGAAAGCGCTTTCGGCTGCCTTCTATAACGAGGGTATTTGAAAGTTGGTACAACGCTGCGACAAACGTCTAAGATCGGCGACTATGGAGATAATGAGCTGGAAGTTGTAGCTAACTGTTGCAAATAAAACAGTTCTGGTTTTCACAGTGGTTTCAACTTTGCAACCTATCATTCCTTATTTTCTGAATATCCCTCGTATTTACAGTGCTTTGGATCAACTGCGAGAATTATCACACAATCAACTTTACAGATCGCACGTCCAAGTTGCTGACTAGAATGATAGACAGAAGAATGGAAAAGAAATCTGAGGGGTGTTAGATGACGATCAGTTCGCCTTAGCAAAGGTAAAGGCACCAGAGACCTTGCGGTTGCTAATGGAAGCATGACTAAAGAAAAATCAAGATTAGTTCATAAGATTTGTGGACCTGGAAAACTGTGCAAGATGTTCAAAATTCTGAGATCAGCGGTAGTAAGCTGCGGAGAGAGACGGACTATAGAAAATATGTACAAGAGCCAAGAGGGAACAATAAGAGTGGAACTAATTTCTCGGATTAAAAAGTCTGTAAGACAGGAAAGTAATCTTTTGCCATTAGTGCTCAACCTACGCGCCGAAGAGGCAATGACGGAAATACATAAAAGAATGACTCGAGAGTGGAACTAAAATTAAAGGTGAAAGGGTATCAGTGACAACATTACTGATTACACTCATATCATCAGTGAAAATGAACAGGAATTACATGATCTGCTGAATGTAATGAGTACGGAATATGGAACTCGAGTAAATTGAAGAAAGATGAAAGTAATGAGAAATAGCAAAAATGACGATAGCGAGAAACGTAACATTAGGATTAGGGATCACGAAGTAGACGAAATAAAGGAATTCTGCTAGCTAGGTAGCAAAATAACGCATGAGACGGAGCAAGGTGGACATAAAAAGCAGACTAGCACTGGCAGAGAGGGCAATCCTGGCCAAAAGAGATCTACTTGTATGAAAAGTCAAAATTTGCGTTTGGAGCATAGAATTGTATGGTAGTGAAAAGTGGACAGTGGCTAAAGCGGAAAAGAAGAGAATCAAATCATTTGAGACCTGTGCTACAGAAGAATGTTGAAAATTACGTGGGCTGATAAGTTAAGGAATGAGAAGATTCCCTACACAATCGGCGAGGAGAGGACAGTATGGAAACCACTGACAAAAAGAAGGGTCAGGATGACAGGACATTTGTTAAGGCATCACGGAATAACTTCTGCGCTACTAAAGCGAGTTATAGAGGGTAAGAACTGTAAAGGAAGGCAGAGACTGGAATGTTGTTGTTGTTGTTATTGCTGTTGTGTTCTTCAGTCCGAGGACTGGTTTGATGCAGCTTTCCGCACTACTTTATCCTGCGCAAGCTTCTTCAAGTAACTACTGCAAACTACGTCCTTCTAAATGTGTTTACTATGTTCATCTCTTGGTCTCACTGTGTGATTTTTACTCACCACGCTTCCCTCAATAACTAAATTGGTGATCCCTTGATGCCTGAGAACGTGTCCTACCAACCGATACCTTCTTCTAGTCACATTGAGCCACAAACTTCTCTTCTCCCCATTTCTATTCAGTTTCTCCTCATTAGTTACGTGATCTACCATATAATGTTCAACATTCTTCTGTAGTACCACTTTCAAAATTCTTCTGTTCTTTTCTTGTTTAAATTATCTTCCATGTTTCACTTCCATACATGGCTACACGCCATACAAATTCTTTCAGAAAGGACTTCCTGACATATCTATACTCTTCATCAGAAATGCGTCCCTGGCCAGTGCACAGTCTGCATTTTATATCCTCCCTATTTTGACCATCATCAGTTATTTTGGTTCCCAATTAGCAAAACTCATCTACGCCATTGTATCATTTCCTAATCTAATTTCCTTAGAATCACCTGATTTAATGAGACTACATTCAATTATCCTCCTTTTATTTTCGTTGATATTCATCCTATATCCTCCTTTCAGGACATCTTCCATTCCGTTCACCTGCTCTTCCAAGTCCTTTCCTGTCTCTGACAGAATTACAATGTCATCGGGAAACCTCAAAATTTTATCACTTCTCCCTGAAATTTAATTTTTACTGAAACTTTTTTGTGTTTCCTTTACTGCTTGCTCTATATACTGAGTGAATTACATGGGGAGAGGCTACAAGCCGGTCTCACTCGGTTCACAACCACTGCTTCCCTTTCTACCCCTTGACTCTAGTAACTGCCATCTGGTTTCTGTACAAATTTTAAATAACTTTTCGCTTCCTCCGCTTCCTCTATTTTACCCCTGCCACCGTTAGAATTTCAAAGAGAGTTTTCCAATCAATATTATCAAGAACTTTCTGTAAGTGTACAAATGGTATACAGGTAGATTTGCCTTTCGTCAGCCGATCTTCTATGACAACTCGTAGGGTCAGTATTGCCTAGCGTTTTCCTACATTTCTGCAGAATCCTAACTGATCTACCCCAAGGTCGGCTTCTGAGAGTTTTTACATTTTTTGTCAAAGATGTGTGTGTTTTGCAGCCGTGCCTTATTAAACTGATAGTTCGGTAATTTCCACTCCTGTCAATGCCTGATTTCTTTGGAATTGAAATTATTATATTCTTCTTGAAGTCTGAGGGTATTTCACTCGTTTCTTACATCTTGCTCACCAGATGGAGGAGTTTCATCACCGAAGGCTCTCAATAGCCATAACTACTCCCGGTGCCTTGTTATTAAGTCATTCAGTGCTTTGTCACATTCTTCAAGCAGTGTTATGTCTCCCTTCCGATTTTCATGTATGTCCTCACCATCTCCATAACACTGCCCTCAAGTACATCCCTCTTGTGTAGACTTTCTATATAACATTCAGCATAACAAATGTTAAGTGAATAAATAATTGAATTATGTTATGTGTTATGCATTGATAAATATCAGTGCCGTTCTGGAAGTACAAAAGTAAAATATTCAGAAAAAATGAAGATAATATTACCTGAACGAAAATACTTTGTGAGTCTACTTTGTTCCAGAACTATGTAACAATATATATATATATATACATATATATACATATACATATATATATATATATATATATATATATATATATATATCCATTAGTGTCTGTTCTGGTATCCAGCGACTAGTGGTCTGCGTCTGTTTACCTAGTTGGTGCGGCAGTGAAATATGGCTTGATCTCAACAATCAAGTCTGCAATTACCGTGATCTTGTTGAAGGTCACTACAACCAACTTCAACTTGAAGTAATCATGATGGAACAAATGGAAAGAAATCCGCTACCCCAGGCCCCAGTCGACGGACTGGACTTTCCTGGTCATCGGATTCTGGGGGACCAGGAACATCATGAGGAGAAGAGTCGGAGCTTCTCAAAACCTCTTCGCAAGCACTACCTTGGCACTCTCAATGCAAACACTCTGTTCAAACTTGGAAAACTAAAACAACTGACAGACATGCTAGATAAATTTCACATCAAAATTCTTGCCATCCAAGAGACGCGCTTCGTAGATGAAAACCATTTCGACACAGAACATTACAGGATTTACAAAGGTAAACCTGCTGTCAGAAGAGGAACACCATTATTGTTTGGTACAGGGTTTGCAGTACACAAATCAGTCATGGATAACATCATAGACTTCAATTCAATATCAGAACGTATCTCGACACTGTCCTTCAAATCAGGTAATAAAGCATACACAATTATCAACGCACATGCACCTACAAATGACCATAACAGAAAGAAGCCACAAGAAATTGAAGACTTCTGGGAAGACATGGAGGAAGTAACTAACAACGTACCAGAATGACATGTGAAAATTGTAATGGGTGATTTCAATGCGCAGCTTGGTAAGGAGAGAAAATTCAGAGAAATAACAGGCCCATACTCAGCACATATTCGCACGAACAGAAATGGGGAACACCTCATAAAATATTGTCAAAACTTTAACCTCAAAATCATGTCAACACAATTTCAAAAACCAAGACGAAAACGTACAACATGGAAAGCACCCAACACAGTGTGGGGAGAATTTCAGATTGATCATGTGGCCATATCCAAGACAAATTCGCGGGAAATTCTAAATGTCAGAACACGTAAAGGAGTCTTCGAGTCTGATCATTATTTGCTACAAGTTAAGATTAGGCCAATCCAAAGACTGAAACAGACAGCGCAAAACAAAATAGTCAAACCTGATCCGGAATACTTGAAGATAAACAGGGATAAAATCGTTGAAGAAATTAATAGGCACTCAATAGACACATGGACAGATCCGGCGAAGGCAGTTCAGAAGACTATGTGCTGGGGACAAATACCTAGAAAACGCAAACATAGGTGGTGGAACGCAAAGTGTGATGAAGCCATTGAGAGAAGAAAGCAAGCATGGGACAAGTTCAGTAGCTACAGAAATTCAGAAACATGGAAAGAATTTCACGAAGTTCAGAAACTAGCATCGAAGGAAATCAGAAGGGAAAAACGAGCATATGACAATAACAGACTAAAAGAAATTGAGGAAGATTTCAAAAGAAATGACACAAGAAATTTTTACAGAACTTTCAAAGAAAATATTAAGGGCTATCAACCGCCTAGCCTCTGCTTCCGAAGAACAGATGGATCCCTGGAAACAAACACAAAAGAAAACTGTAAAATTCTCAAACATTACTTTGATAAACTTCTTAATTGCAAAAAACCTACAGGAAAATTAACATTCCAAAAGACCACATCTAATGCCGATTCTAATCCACCCACAATAGAAGAGATATAGGAAATCATAAAACAAATGAAAAATAACAGAGCTGCCGGAGAAGATGGTATTATCGCCGAGATCTGGAAACTCCAAGATGAAAACATCACCAAAAAAATCCATAAGATTATCTCCGAAATTTGGATCACAGAGAAAGTGCCAGAGGAATGGAAATGTGCATTGATCCATCCGTTACATAAAAAGGGTGATAAGTCAGATCCAAACAATTACAGAGGCATTTCGCTAGTACCAGTTACATACAAAATTTTCTCTAAGGTGCTATTAAACAGACTAGAACCACAAGCAGATCTGCAAATTGGGGAATACCAGGCAGGCTTCAGAAAAGGGAGATCATGCATCGAACAGATCTGGAACTTGAGATCACTTTTGAAAGTCAGACGGGCAAGAAACACTGTAGTTACCTTTGTGGACTTTAAAAAAGCATATGATTCCATAAACAGACAGACACTCTTTGACGTACTGGAAGAATGTGGTATCGACAGAAAAACCTGGGCACTTATACAACAGACGCTTACAGACACTACCTCCAAGATTAAGTTCATGGTAGAAATTTCGGAACCCTTCCACATACACACAGGTGTCCGACAAGGAGACGGGCTCTCACCAATCCTGTTCAACATGGTGTTAGACAAAACTATCAAGCAGTGGGAGGAACAAGTTAAAGGAATACAGCTGGGAAGAACACGTGAAACCAAAACAATCATAAAATGTCTGGCATTTGCAGATGATATAGCCATACTCAGCAATAATACACAGGAGGCAAATGAAGCACAGGAATGCTTGCATGAAATAGCTGCCAAAACAGGTCTGCAGGTATCTTACGAGAAGACACAATATATGGAACGACAGACCAACAATGTACACACCATGCATACGGTATATGGATCCGTAGAAAGAGTCGAAAAATTTAAGTATTTAGGGGAGTACATACAAATGGGAGGATCAAACAAGGCGGCTAACATGGAACGAACGAAGAAACTCCAGAAGGCATACAAACTCACATGGTCACATTATAATAAGAAAAGCATATCGAGGCAGGCCAAACTTAGGCACTACAAAACAGTTGTATTACCAGAAGCATTGTACGCGTCAGAAACAACCACAATTGGAGCATCAGGCATCATAGACACAGAAAAAATAGAACGCAATATTCTCAGAAAAATATTTGGACCAATTCACAGAAATGGCATATGGATGAAGCGACCTACCAAAGAGCTGTACCAGCACACTGACAGACTAACAGACGCGATCAGAAAACGCAGATTAACTTTCTATGGGCACATACAGAGAATGGACAACAACCGACTTACAAAGAAAATTTTTGATGCAGTAAACAGCTCAAGCAAGAAAACAAATTGGTATCATGAAATAGACGAAGACTTAAGGCAGATAGGGATCAACAGGCAAATGATAGGAGACAGGAAATACTTCAGAAACAAAGTTAGGAGTGCAAAATTTATTGTAAAGGAGAGAAAGAAGAAAGGAACATTATGGACAGAGCAAAGGAAACAGGAGCACAGCCAAAGGATGAAGAGATTTTGGGAAGAGAAGAGGAAGAAAGGAAAGAAGTGAAAATTGTGTCATCATGTGATTTTCGAGTTCAAACACTGTCCATAAGGGAAACGATGAAATGAATGAATATATATATATATATATATATATATATATATATATATATATATATATTAACTGGTCGTAAATGTATATAAATGATTACAAATATTAAGGACCATATGTACAATCTTCACAATTACATATTTTGTTCAGAGATAAATTCGGAAAATGACCGTTTTCGCTTCGCTTGACACTTATACACATACTCGGGAACATCCCTGGTGACAGTCCATCAATAATCTGCTAAGATAGTAGGGCTCCACTTGCCGGCATACCTCTTCTCAAATACGGCAATATCTTGATGAAATCGATCCCCATGTTCATCACTTACTGCACCACAATCATTGGGGAAGACGTCAAGATGACTGTGTAAGAAATGCATTTTAAAAGACATGTTGCAATAAAGTCAAGTTTCTCATAACATGACAATATGTTATCTACAATCTCCTGTAATTTATTGCCCTTTCATTCCCTAAGAGCCGGCCGTGGTGGCCGAGCGGTTCTAGGCGCTACAGTCTGGAACTGCGCAACTGCTACGGTCGCAGGTTCGAATCCTGCCTCGGGCATGGATGTGTGTAATGTGCTTAGGTTAGTTAGGTTTAAGTAGTTCTAAGTTCTAGGGGAATGATGACCTTAGCAGTTAAGTCCCATAGTGCTCAGAGCCATTTGAGACATTTGAGCCATTTCCTAAGAACTGTAAACAGACTTTCTTGAAACATTCTCATGCATGCTTCTCATCACCTTGTATCATTCCATCAAAAGTATGGTCTCCAAACAGCTCTCAAATCTGTAGACCTACAGAAATGCCCTCTTTATTTTGCATCACTTAAGTAAGGGAATTTTTGCCATAAATACTTAAACGCATCACCATCTTTGTTCATTTCCTTAACAACGTTTTTCATGAGACCCAACTTGATGTGGAAGGGCGGGAGCAGAATCTTTTTAGAGTCTACTAGAGGTTAAATCTTAATGTTCTTTATACCTGGCTGAAGAGATTTTCTCATGGGCCATTCGTGTTTACTGTAATGAGATGAACTAGCTCGGCTATCCCATTCACAGAGAAAACAGCAATATTTAGTATACCTAACTGCATACTGTATAGCAGTGCCACCACTTTCAAGTCATCACAGATCTGCCATTGAGAGTCATTGTACTTGATGGCTTCTAGTAAAATTTGCATGTTTTGGTGTGGCTCTTTCATATGCACTTTATGCCCAACCGGAATAAAAGGAAGCTCATTACCAGTATGTAAAAGCACCTCTTTTAAGTTCAACTTTGACGAATCAATAAAGAGTCTCCACTCATCCGGCTTGTAATTAATTCTGAGAGCCTTCATTATACCATTTATGTCTACACATGCCACAAGACTATCCTGCATGTTACAAAAAGGAGTGAATTGTTGCTCTATTCTGCGGTAGAATGAAACATTTACATTGCTTTCCAGAAAATTGCGCTGTTGCAATCTTGATGCTAAAATCTCAGCCTTAGCTTCAGAGAGCTACAAATCTCTAGTGAGATCACTTAACTCATTTTGAGACAGTTTTTGTGGATCATCAGTTGATGATATATCTGGAAGAAACTCTGGATCTTGTGACGTAGGTGGTTCAGGTCATTCAGAATCCCCATCAAAAGTAATCTCATATTCTGTCGGTTGTTCAGGTATTGGCAATCCTTCCCCATGTAGAACTGGAGGTATGGGAGATTGAATGTTAGGATAGATCACTGTCCACTTCTTCTTCCTAGTTATTCCCTTCTTGGTAGGAGGAATCATACAAAAGTAGCAGTCACTGACATGGGTTAGTTGGCTTATGCCAGATCATAGTCACTGCAAAGGGCATTGAACGTCCTTTCCCATATATCCAATTCTTGAGGTTGCTGGCACAAGTGTTGCAGATCACATGTGGAGCCCAGGGTTTATCGTGATAACCTATTTTGCACCCAAAATAACAACTGTAAGCTTTTTTAATCAGTGGAGTTATTTGCTGTTTTTGAGAAGCAAATGTCACCCCTCCACACATAGCAAAATGTGTCAGCACTGTTAACACAAACTAGTGGAATTTTTGTTCACTTCAATAGCACTCAACCTGAACAACTGGTAGTTAATCTGGAAACAAATGTGCTAATATTATTACATGCATTAATAGTCACTGAAGTTGAAGAGGAGTGAGACAAAAAGATCACTAAAATTGGTATCACAATGTTTATATCGAAAATATTGCCCACAAGTAAGACCAGGGACAATGATATAATCCATTGTTACTAGTTATGAGTTTGGAAAACCGTTATAATATTTGATTTTAAACTTAACATAAAAATCCGTATATAATTACCTCACCGTAATAAAGCAGTGTAAAATGAAAACTGGAGCTCATTTTGAATTGTCTTTGTGATATTCACGATCAGCACATTAGAATTGAGAGAAATTGGCTACTTTCATTCGATTTACGGTATTGCTTCACAGTGTTATCATTTGTCCGTTGTCTAATATTCTCAAACCAGACCGCAAAGGCTGCGATAAATCAAACGAGCGACTTCGTGTCTGGACATTTAATTGTATTTGCTACATTGTTTTTCTTTGTTGCATGGATAATCGGTTCATGACTGACGAGCAATTGCCACTGAATAAAGACCAAACAAAACGACGAACTATTGGAATTATTGATGAAACCTGGAATCTACACTGCATACTTGGATCCAAGCTAAGACATCGCATTTCTACATTAGCACGCTAGTCCAAGCGCTTTCAGTAATTGGAGCTTACTTCCTAGGTTTGTCAAAATTTTCCGTAACCGTAGCAGTCATTTTTGCTCAAGATCACGTATTCCAAATTATTTTTATCATACAGTTTATTGCAACAAAACAATCATACCATTCCACAAAATGGCCGAATTGTGTCATGTGTAACGCAAAATGGCAAGCAGCCGTTACTGTTAATTATTTCACCATTCATTGCAATTCTTGTTCAGTTAAGCCAACCTTGTTGCCATACGAAATTAATTTCATGAATTCATTCTCAAACGAGTTGAAGGATTTTTCTTGTATTATACATTACGTGTAGCGTGTTGGTAACACGTAAACAATTATCAAAAGTGGAACACATCAGACAACAGACTCAAACAGTCTCCAACTTGGACATTGTACAAAACATTGACAGTGACTCCAGAGTTGACTCCAATAGTAAAGATCAATCAGCAGTTAACATGCCTAGTGACGGTAATTTCTTAAATATGCCGACCACTAGTCAAACAGCTAAATCCAGCTCAGAGCCCATTCCTGCGCATGACGTCATGCCAACGCTGTGGTGGCGGCAGAGCAGTTTGACAAATATTGCCAGTATGTTTGGCGCTATTTTCAAATAAATGACCGAAAACAAAAATCATATGACATCAATACGAAATCACATGACTGAAAACGAAAATGTGATGACCGAAAGCAGAAAAGACATTGACGAGCACATGACAGATTTAAAAATGCGACATGACGAGAGTAAGGCTGAATTAATAGCACTAAAAGCTTGTAATGATACTTTGTGTGAAAGAGTAGACGAGATTAACACGAGACTGAGCGGACAAGCGTCCGAACTTGACTTAAAATTTTCCGAATTGAACTCACAACAGGAAAAAACCACAAAAAACGTAAAAGATATTCAAACTGGAGTCAAACATTTAAACGCTACATACGAAGCTGTTGCCACTCAAGTCAAATTTTATCCGTCTATTCATGACTCGCCAACTGCCTTGCCGCAGTGGTAACACGGGTTCCCGTCAGATCACCGAAGTTAAGCGCTGTCGGGCTGGGCTAGCACTTGGAAGGGTTACCATCCGGTCTGCGGAGCGCTGTTGGCAAGCGGGGTGAAGTCAGCCCTTGTGACGCAAACTGAGGAGCTACTTGATTGAGGAGTAGCGGCTCCGGTCTCGTAAACTGGCATACGGCCGGGAGAGCGATATGCTGACCACATGCCCCTCCATATCCGCATCCAGTGACACCTTTGGGTGAGGATGACACGGCGGCCGGTCGTTTCCGTTGGGCCTTCCAAGGCCTGTTCGGACGGAGCTTAGTTTATTGATGACCCAATAGAAACACGCATTACTGTAATTGAAGGCAAAGTTAACACTAAGGATAATCAACTTACAAACTGCAATTACCCAGTAACAACCATTTTGCCAACATAAATAAAGAATTTCATGACTGGGTTGATCAAAAACATATTTTGACCAATGTGTTCAGAAAAAATTACCAATTGTTGTGCACGACCCCGTAGCCGGATTTGTCAAAAATAATAAACATGTCATAGCTGAGGCAGTTCAATCCAATGCAGCACAACAGACACAACTAAACGATGACATACGACCGCAGTGTAGTAATGCTAATAATCAAAATGCTCTCTTTGGTAATGAAAACAGATACATGTATGACACGAATCCTCCGTACACAACACATACCTCACAACACAAGCAGTACACATCTATACACACGACACCTAACTACAATCGTTCCATGTATGGGTAGTACATTCCTTTCCATTTAACAGTTGATCACTACAGTAATTGCTCTAAAATCAATCGACATTATAGTGCCAAAGAAGAAGAAAGCCCAATTAAACATCGGCAATTTCAACTCTTCATCCCAGAAAAACGTATTGTATATCTTGTAATTTTTCTGAAAGCCTTTAGAAATGTGTTCCCATGCGCTTGGAGTGGCCGAATGAGAATTTCTTACGTTGTAGGTTTCATCCAGGGTGACGCAGCTGTCTGTGAATATAATGAAGCCGACAGATACGTGACATATGAGCAATTTGAAAGAGCTATCTTGGCCAAATTTTGGTCGAAGTCGGCACAGAACGTCTTAAAAAACGGACTGTGGAACCAGAGTCTTTCAATGATAAACATGACAATTTGGGCAGGTATTTTTGGAAATATTTGAATATCAGACACTTTCTTAATGAACCTGTAGCTATCCGCTATATACTCCGATCACAGACAGCCAGATGGCCTTTTAACATTAAAGAGAAGTTAGTGCCCATTCCAGACAATGATGCAAAATGTTGTCTGACTGTCCTTGATTTTGCTGATATGTTACATGACGATCAACTTTTCTCACGCAAAACAGCTTCCACAATATTTACGTCAGTGGTACGCAAAACTCGCAGGCTAGCCAACTTAATCCTGGTGCGTCGGCCGCCGTCGGTTACGTAGCGCAACAGAATCAACAGCTTCCTTCTTGTAACCAATACACGTACCAAAATCAGCAGACACACTCCATTATGAACAATAATCATAACATGTCATACACAACAAGCGGCAAACCACACAAGAGACGCCGCAACAACGATAGTGGAAAAACAGAAACTGACACAACAATAATTGGACCAAAAACAAAAACAAGTAGCAGCCTGTACAAAATCAACTGCAAACTGGAGCAATTACTACGGTAATGCGTACCAAAACACTGGTCCACCACCTCAGTACAACATCAAGAGGTCAGTGGCAAATGCCTCCACAGCCTGTACAAAATCAAAATTGGACCTTACCCAGCAATCAGCAGGTAAGTCAATGTGCTCAGCCACAAAAGCCTCAACTGATTGGAGAGGTGAATACACACTAGGCTAATGTAAACATAAAACAAGTGTCAAGTGAAATTCCACCTCCGTCTGTATCAATACCTGCGCCAGTTACGACGACGTCAAACTAAAGACAGTCACTTATGTGCCCCAGGTCGTGGCTGACGGAGGTTTGGGAGGCGACTTCATCAAATCACAGTTTGATATTCGCACTGACGAACATTACATGATTATGTAGCAAATAGTTTTAAGCAGCACCCACTTTCATACACTACAATCATGATGAGAGCTTATATGATGAAGTATTGCAGGAAAATGCACAATATCGTTCATCTGGCAATGAAATAGTTTCAGCTACAACTACTTGTACTGTAGAAAGTATTCCAACCAGTACTGTTTTGGAAACAGGAGCGGCTGTGAGTGTTTTGTCGTATAATTTCTGGATACCAGAACTCTCAAACATGACAAGTATTGTACAGGGTACAAAATTCAATGTTTTTAAGAGGGCGATGAAAGAAACACACAGACACTCGCACCTGATACAGAATACGATGATTTGAAAACACTGATTAATGGTAAGTTAAGTGAAACCGCTGGTATCACTGGTGATGAATGCAATTAACTTTATCAAGTTCACCACCAAATTCTCTACCACAAAACCTATAATGTACAACTATCTCAACGACATGCGGTGTGGCAAGAACTTAGACAGATGTTACAGAGGAAGAGCATCGAACCTTCCACATCTCACCACTGTAGTTCATTACTTGTTATCAAGAAACCTAACAGAAATATTAGTGTGGTGCTGGACACACGTGACATAAATGAAATTATACTCCCTGTATGCACGAAACCAGAAAATTTAGAGGAACAATTACAGGCATTTTTTAGATGCTAAGTACTTTTCCGCGGTCGACTTGACAAATTCGTTTTGGCAAGTCGCAATTACTCCAGATTCCCGAAAATATACTGCTTCCATATTTGGGGGGGGGGGGGGGGGGAACAAATCAATTCTGTGTTCTTCCTTTCGGACTGAACTTCAATTTGGGTGTATTTATTACTGCTTTGGATAATGTCCTGGTGATGAGTTAGTTGAGACTATTACACGTTCTTTCGTTCGTCTCTTGATAGCCACTAAGACTTGGAATGAAAATCTTGGCACCCTTGAAAATATTCTGGATAAATTTGTACAAGCTGGTGTAACAACTAACCTAATGAAGTCAAAATCTGCTTGCAGTAGTATTAGGTATCTTGGACACATAATTATTGCGTATGATATACGCCTTGATCCAGGTAAGTTGGACACTATTAGGAATTTTCCTAGATCTTGTACTAAAAAGCAACTGAAGTCATTTCTAGGACTCTGTTCTTTCTTTCGCCGCTTCCTGTTACCACAACTATTGAACAGTAAGTATCTCCTAGGTTTACTTAAGAAGTATCACACATGGATCTGGTGTGAACAGTGCCAACCAGATTTTGATAACATTAAGCACGCATTGATGAATGCAAACATTTTAGACTATCCGGAGGGATCTGGTCTGGGCAGTGCCAGCAACATTTTGATAACACTAACCATGCATTGGTGAATGCCAACATTTTAGACTATTCAGGCTTTAATGTAGCTTTTCGTATGAAGTGTGGCGCGTATGCAGTGGATAGGGTTGTTGCCTATTTCAAGTAGTTAAGAACGGGGAAGAGGAACAGGTATATCTCATTGAATTTGCAAGCTGTACTTTAAGTGAATGAGAGTGTACTTATTTACCCACTAAACTTGAAACTATTTCAATTGCCTGTGTTTTCAAAAAGTTGAACTGTGATTTGTATGACAAGTACACGAAAATTAGTATACATCATCAAGCTCTGACATTTTTGTTAGCATGTAAGTTAGTTCATTCTAGATTATCATGCTGGGCTTTATCTCTGCAAAATTACGCATTTGAGGTTGTATACATTAAAGGTACAGACAACATCATTGCTGACGCTTTCTCTCGTCTTCAACAAGGTTTAAATGATTGTAACACTGATCTTGTAAATGTGAACGACTACAGAATACTCCTAATACAGGATAAACCATATAACCAATATTACATTGGTTTGTGTAGAAATTTGGCAGCTTTACAAAAATCTGATCGGCACTGGAACAAAATGAGAACTTTAGTCGTAGATCAACTTGACTATCCGATATATAACGATGTGTCATTCTGTCGTCGTCGTCCTGATGGCTCTGTTTTGTATGTATCCCCGAGAACTCTGAACACAACTCAAACTGGCACACAGTTTGGGGACATTATGGAACGAAGTAGGGCCTTGAAAAACTTGACACCTATTGTTATTTCACTAATATGAGACGAAATATTCGCAATGAACTTAAACCTTTCATACCTTCTCAGAAATCTAAACCTCAGTACCTATCATCAAAGATAGATGTACATTCTATACTACCCACCAAACCACTGGAGACTGTAAGTACTGATATAAGAGGTCTAGATTCAACAAGTAGTGGTGGTGTGAAGTATATTTTAGCATTCTATGACATCCTTTCTAAACATGTTAAGCTGTACGCCATAAAATCTGGAACTGCTAACAGAATCATCAGACGATTCTCAGGTGACTACATTCCTTACGTGGGACAACAAAAGGCAATTTTATCTGACAAATGTCGTAAATTATTAAAGGACAATAGCATTAAGAGCATCTTTATCTCGAAGTTTAGCCCACAATCTAATCCCACTGAACGAGTTTTCAGAGTACTGAACAGATTCATGAGGACCTATTCACTTACACAGCATTCTAATTGTGTAATTTATTTGTCACTATTTGAAGAAGTTCACAACATCCTGAGTATATATGACACGACCTACACAACTAATGAGCTTATGTTCGATCGCAAAAAATCAAATGAATGGAGCGATCCGTTGGCACAGTTTTCATCTCAGCAGGTGTTGCGTGATGGAAAGTTGAGAGAAATACTAATCACTCTGACATAGCATGCTATTGCAAGAAACACCTCTAGTACTGTTAAGGAAAAGCAGGAATTCAACGTAGGCAGGCAAGTATTATTACGCACTGACCGCAAATCTTCTGCACTAAAGGGGCGTAACGCAAAATGGCGTCTGCTGTACGACGGTCCACATGCAATTGTCAACATATCGTATCCTGGTGCATACTTGTTACAGAACCCAAAAGCAAAGCGAATCATTGGGCTTTACCCTCATCGAGACTTAAGAGTATTTCATACTAAGCAGTAAAGTAAGTAAGTAAGTAATGAGTAAGTAAACTGTATATTTATAAAACACACGTACACGTACATATCAGTACTACTGCAAGGAAATTAGGTAGCCTATGAAATTTTATTTCAGCTGATCTATCCTCCAGCAGCAGAAGAAAGAAGAGATTTCGGCTTTGCCGAACGTACTTCAACAACACCAACCTAAATTTTAACGCAAATGTTGTGATGACATTTACCCAAGTGTAATGAACAGATTATTGAGACAATGATTGACTAACGGTACCGTCGATCAAGGACCTTTTATGACTGATTGACGTCTGCGCAAAACCACACGACAACCAAACACTATCACCTAGGAACGGATTAAATGCGCTTCATACTCTATACCACACGGTTATGTGAAGCCAAGGCAATATACACGCTCTACACACACTCGTAACGGGAGAATTTTGTAGGTTTGATTTTAGTGTGTTGCTTTAGACGTTTGTCCATTAGTTTACGTGCACTTGGGCTTGTCTGCTGATGTATCCAGATGTGTGTAATTTTTCCACTTTCAGGTGACATCATACACGAATGCAAAATTGGTTCAAAAATCTGTAATGTTTGTAAGATTACGTAAATACTTGTAATCTATGTAAAGCCAAAATGTAATATATTTATGAGTAATTATATATATGTTCATATGGAAATGTGATCAAAATTTGTAATATGTATCAAAATTTGTAAAACCAAGGGATATATGTGAAAGAGACTGCTTTAAAGGCAGTCGAAATGCCTGTAACGGCGATGAAGCATGTGTGCAAAATTGTTAAAAATTATTCTTCGTACAACGTTATGAGAATGATCATACTGAAATATTTATGTAACAGCTTGTTAGCAAACATTCTTTATACATTGCCAGATAAACTGTGAGCGCAATGGAACTGTGCATGCGAAGTGCAATAACATTTGTAATGCATCGCCTAATGACATTTACCGCGATGCATCTGTGCAAAATAAGGAACTGGTAAGCCACTGGACCTACGGTCGCGACTCACAAAACCATTGAAGACAACTCCACGGGTGGAGGAATTTTGACTGGGACTTCAGGGAATGCAATGTTCTCGGAATACGACGGCCACTCTCACCTAAACAAATCGAGGATCGACGCCATTATTTTGCCGTCCGAAGTCTTGCATTCATGCCTTCACGGAGCTTATGATGTGGAATGGAGATCCACTGGTCTTCATTCACGAGACGCATGTCCTAGGAAAAACAATGTTATCAGTGAAAATAAACAGTGCGACGAGTGAACATGACCAAATAGCGGTTGTCAAATCCGTGAACAGTGACGTAGATATGCAATAACATTTCCATTATGCAAACCACCTAAACAGTGCACACCTTTACGTTATTATTGTCTGTATTATGAATATGAATTCCAAACGACGACAGTCGTGCGAAGACAGCTAATCCGAAACAGAATGACATTTTTACTGCAATACTGTCCATGAGAGACAGTGACGAATAATGAAATGCATTTTGCTTTAACGTACGTAGTAGTTTTCAGATTATTGTGCCTGTTTTAGATGTAACTGCATATCTTTTGTAAAAACTTCATGAAATGTCCTGTCACAGGGACGACTTGCGCACACGCACATGCGAACTATATGTAAACTGTTATCACCGTGTCATAAGTTCAACCAACGCTCTTAACGGCTACTGTCACACTGAAATTCACGCGACAGCGAATGTGCGGCAGCTGCAATATGAACATTCACGCACCTCATTCAAATATTGTATACAATGAACTGTATGTGAGTATGTATGTAAATATTGTCCTGAATGTGCTTGAGGGTGAATTGCTCGCCTGCAGGTGCGTCCTTTTGCCTCGCAATTCAGAGGCAATTTAAAGGTTAATTTGCAGGATGGGCGTTGATATATTGCAAAAACGTAGGTATAAGTTGCGAATATAAATAAAGATTTACTTAAGATATTAACTAGTATGAACGGTTGTATTGATTGTGGCGTGTAAACGTTAGAATAATTACGCAGTTTAGTTGTCTTGTTGAGAAGATGGCACCTTATTTGTTCTTGTAGCGGTCCAGATCTTACGCATATCTGCCATCAGTGCACATAATTATTTGGTATACGTCATTATTATTATTTAATTGAGACGCAATCTGTCTAGGCGTCCACATAGTTATACACAGCAGCAAAATTAATGTAAGTGTCTCTGTAATTTAATTTAATGTAATACTCTGTGAATACAATGATATTATTTATTTTTGTTTTTCGTTTATGTTGCAAGCTATTGTTCCTATTAAACGGCGTCATGGTATGGCTAAAGGTTCCGTGATACAAATCTTATGAATGGTATAGCTTCAGCCAATGCTTTGGAATGATCCAACCTACGAAGTCCGATAAAGAAATATTTTCAGAAGAGTCATTCACTGTCAAACTTACAATGAACAGACCTTAGTAAAAAAGCCATTGTCAATCAGCCCAAAGTTTGTAGTAAGCACCATCATAAATTTATACTTAGATCAGATATTATTAAGATTATCTACACACATCAAAAAAATTTTTGCATCACCACGGTTCCCAGAACTCCTGAAGATAGACATTGACTGTGGTTACTGTATCACAGACACAGTCCCTTTAAATGTTCACAGATGTCACGAAGCCCGCTCAAAGACGCAGAAAACCATGCATGAGCAGCGACTATTAGTCGGAGAGGTCCGACAGCCTATCAGGTCCAGTCATCACCAGGAAGGAGGTACACGACTCGTGTTGCTTGTACTTCCACCATGCGTAAACGGTGAATACCGAGGTTCGATCGCGTCCGCATTGTTACTTTGTGCCAGGAAGGGCCAACAAGGGAAGTGTCCAGGCTTCTCGAAGAGAACTAAAGAGTTGTTGTTCGGACATGGAGGAGATACAGAGAGACAAGAACTGTCGACGCCACGCCTCTGTCAGGCCGCCCAAGGGCTGCTAATCCAGTGGATGTCCGCTACCTACGGATTATGCCTCGGAGGAACCCTAACAGCAACGCCACCTCGTTGAATAATGCTTGTCGTGTAGACACATGACGTCGAGTTACGACTTAAACTGTGCGCTATGGGCTGCCTGATGCGTAACTTCACTTCCGACGACCATGGCGAGGTCCATCTTTGCAACCACGACACCATGCAGCGCGATACAGATGGGGCCCAGCAACATGAAGAATGGACCTCTCAGGATTGGCAGCACGTTCTCTTCATCGATGAGTGTCGCATATGCCTCCAACCAGACAATCGTCGGAGACGTGTTTGGAGGCAACCCTGTCAGGCTGAACGCCTTAGACACACTGTCCAGCGAGTGCAGCAAGGTGAAGGTTCCCTGCTGTTTTGGGGTGGCATTATGTGGGCCGATGTATGCCGCTGGTGGTAATGGAAGGCACTGTAATGGCTGTACAATACGTGAATGCCATCATCCGACAAATAGTGCAACCATATCGGCAGCATATTGGCGAGGCATTCGTCTTCATGGACGACAGTTCGCGCCCCCATCGTGCACATCTTGTGAATGACATCCTTCATGATAACGAGATTGCTCGACTAGAGTGGCCAGGATATTCTCCAGACATGAACCCTATCGAACATACCTGGAATAGGTTGACAAGGGCTGTGTATGGACGACGTGACCCACCAGCCACTCTGAGGGATCTACTCGGAATCGCCGTTGAGGAGTGTGATAATCTCGACCAACAGTGCCTTGATGAACTTGTGGATAGTATGCCACGACGAATACAGGCATGCATCAATGCAAGAGGACGTGCCACTGGGTATTAGAGGTACCGGCGTTTACAGCAATCGGGATTACCACCTCTGAAGGTCTCGCTGTATGGTGGTACTACATTCAATGTGTGGTTTTTATGAGCAATGAAAGGACAGAAATGATGTTTATGTTGATCTTTATTCCAATTTTCTGTACAGGTTCCGGAACTCTCGAAACCGAGGTGATGCAAAACTTATTTTTTGTGTGTGTATTATAATTTGTATGTTGTCTGATATTCTCAAACCAGTCCGGAAAAGCCGATAAAAATTAAACCTCTCAACAGATACCCCTCCGTTGTGGTTGCACCTACGGTACGGCTTACGGCTATTTGCATAGCTGAACGCAAGCCTCCCCACCAGTGGCAAGGCCTATGCTTCAATGGTGGATGGTGGCTGGGGGGGGGGGGGGGGCAGATGGAATACATCCAGAAAATAGTTGAGGACGAAGGTTGCAAGTGTTACTGTGAGATGAAGAAGTTGGTCAGCATAAAGACCTAAGCCTATCACCTCGCTGACATATATCCGAACTAAGTTACTTAAAATTGTTTTTACTGTACCTCTCGGTACACAACGATGAAACGAATATTACACTACCCTAATTTGGACTACTTGGTATGAATAATGTTTTTGTGAACTAGAAAATTAAAAAGGATTGTTGCCACCTGTGGCCACGCAGCAGATATTTGTGAGGTAGTTGAAAAGCGGTGCTTGAATTTACGTGAGTGACAACGAGATGAGCAGCGGACAGATTGCCCCGAAACGCAGCGAAAGCGAACACACCGTGCCCTGACGCAGATAGCAGCCAGTATTGATTAGCGAATTTAGTCACACAAGATAAATTTCGAATGCTGTTTCTGATTGCGGATAACTGAAACTGATGCGCTGCAGAGCCGCCAATATGATTTAAATGGAAATTTAAGCCGCAAAACAGCGGTGTGATCAGGAACGTTGAGCCTGTAACTTTCTGGCCGGTTCTGCCAATCAGGCTGCCAGCACAGATCTGGTGTCAACGTTCAGACTGGCAGGACAGATGGTTGGTTAGCTCTGGCTGAAAGTGTGTTCTGCAAGCTCCAAACTGCACCTGTAATTAACTTTGCGTAAGAGAAATTCGGCTAGCAGGTTTCGTTTCAGTTGTTAAAGTACAATCATTGGCAGGTAATTTTTGAGTCATTCTGAAACTTCTATCGAAGGTTGTTAAATTATAAATGCGAAAATGTGTACCATTCATTATTTTGTAATTTCAAATTGTTGTTGGAGGAGACGCTCCCGGATAGGCATGCGTGTTAAGTTGCCTTTTCCGCGAGGGGAAGGTGCATCGACCACGGATCGCATCCTCGCGGCGGATTAACGAAGAGGATCGGCGTGCCAGCTACCAGCGGTTTTCACCGCTTCACGAGGTGAATACTGGGCTGGTAAAGAAGAGCCCCCTTAGTTATGCGATTCGCAAACATTAAGGAAACTTTCGCTCACTTACATATGAGTAAAACTACACGCTGAAGGCTGGGGCCCACTATTCCTTTCGGAGAGTAACAGTATAGCGACAGAAAGGGCATCAGGCCACCCCTTATATTAAACATGACAAACCCGCTAATAACCATGCCCAACCTGCACTAACGTGGGACAAAGAGACAGGAAAAAGAAGAAGAAGAATTTACTTTCAGATCAATATGGTAACTATCCCAACCTCGTGAATACTCGAACAGTGATAATACTAATAATAATAATATTTACAATATCAACGATCACAATACTATTATAATTAAAATGGCAACTGGATTCAGATTAACGCAAAATATTTATAATGAAAAAATCACTTTATAAATTGATTAAACTTAGGCATTACAGCACTGTAATAAGACCTGAATGTCTCTGTGGAGCAGAATATTTTTGAATAGGAAGAGGGATACTGAAAAAATTGAAAAGAGAGAAGGAAATATTGTTATGAAAATATTAGGCCCCAAAATAACAGATGGAGAAACTTATAGGCTGAGAAGTAATAAAAAATATAGAAGGATACACAGACGTAGCCGAGCGGGATTAGCCGAACGGTCTCAGGCACTACACTCACGGGCTGTGCCGCTGATCCCGGCGGAGGTTCGAGTCCTCCCTCGGGCATGGGTGTGTGTGTTTGTCCTTCGGATAATTTAGGTTAAGTAGTGTGTAAGCTTAGGGACTGACAACCATAGCAGTTAAGTCCCATAAGATTTCACACACATTTTTTACACAGACATATATGGTGACATGAGAAAATGGAGACCTAAATTGTATGGGCACATTAAAAGAACGGTGCCCACTGTGTTGACAAAACAAGTAACCGTATTAAATGTAAACTTAAGTAAAGCAAAAACTGAGCCAATTTAACAGATCACCGCGATTAAGGAGGATCTTAAGATAGCGGCTATAACTCAGGCATACCTTACTGATAGAAAAAAGGGTTGAGACAAAAGAGATTTGATTGGAAATTTGGCAAGAGGGAAATTAAGAAAACGGACTGGAACACTGTGGTCTGATGAAAGAAAGAGACTTCATTCTGGGAGGATGAAACAAATTTGGACTCAAAGGACGGCCAACCATCAAAAGCGACGTTGATTGTTCCTCGAGTGGTCCTATTGGTTCCATATGTGAATAATTATTATAATTAATATTATTGTATTAAAACATTTTTTTCTCTTACTCGAATTCATTTAACTGACGTGGGTGCACCTAATACGCAACATAGGAAAGAGAAAGAGTGCACCTCCATGTCCAACCTTATGAGATGGCTGGGAAAATTCTCTATCCAAGTAGACACGTGAAAAGATCGCCAAAACAGAAAATAGACAATTTAGGTTACACTGGCACGGTAAAATAAACATTAAATGGCTTCTTAGAACCAAAGAGAACGTGTAAAAAAACTATTATTTCTACATAGACAGTGATCGCACATGTATGACACAAAACACTCGTTCGACCTATACTTGAGTATTGCTCATCAGTGTGGGATCCGTACCAGATCGGTCTGACGGAGGAGATAGAGAAGATCCAAAGAAGAGCGGCGCGTTTCGTCATAGGGTTATTTGGTAACCGTGATAACGTTACGGAGATGTTTAATAAACTCAAGTGGCAGACTCTGCAAGAGAGGCGCTCTGCATCGCTGTGTAGCTTGCTCGCCAGGTTTCGAGAGGGTGCGTTTCTGGATGAGGTATCGAATATATTGCTTCCCCCTACTTATACCTCCCGAGGAGATCACGAATGTAAAATTAGAGAGATTAGAGCGCGCACGGAGGCTTTCAGACAGTCGTTCTTCCCGCGAACCATACGCGACTGGAACAGGAAAGGGAGGTAATGACAGTGGCACGTAAAGTGCCCTCCGCCACACACCGTTGGGTGGCTTGCGGAGTATCAATGTAGATGTAGATAATAGTTGTTTGGCTTATAGTATACGCTACAAAAAGCTAAACTCTGTCCTCATTATCGATTCAGCTTACCTTTTTCATGTAGAGTGGAAATGCTAAAATAAAGGAAGCTACCTTATTCGGTTCTTATTAATCATAACTTTAGAAACTGGAGTAATTCAAAAAATATTCCCGGACATTACTTACGCTGTAAAGGCCCTGAAGGAAAACGTTTAAAGACTCGTTTAGAAAATATTCTGTAAGCTTGTAGGCTTGTCGTAAATTGCTGATGTCTCAGCAACACAATCTACGTAATAAATACAGCCCCTACGTAAAGTGTGTTTAAGAATACATACATTGAATAATTTCATCTTCATCTACATCTACATCCATTCTCTGTGTCTTACTGCTTGGAAAAGAACGTGTCTTTCATTCCCTTCGATTCACGGTTGGAATGTAAGAAGTATAGCTGTTCGTACGCCTCTGCGCGAACTGCTGCTTACTTAATCGTATCTTGGCAGTATCTGCGGCGTATACTCTTATACATAGGAGAATAAAAAATTAATCGTTGTTTCGCCCTGAAAGAGAATTCTAAGCCGCTTTTGTCGATATATGCCGCATATTTCGTACGTACTTGGCAAATACGACTTTTTAATATTCCTGTTACACGCTTTTATCATTCACAAAGTAGCTACAGATGTCTTTAGTAACGGTTTCATAGGTAGTGTCATAAAGGCTTCTTTTAACATAATTTGGATGATTTAACTCCGTTCGTCCGGTATCTCAGATCCTCATGATCTCGGAATCAGGGCTGAAGGTTTCCTTTAGTGTCATTGAGGTGGAAGTTCATACATCGTTTCTGTAAGTAGCTAGTACCTTCACATAATGTTCTCTCTATAAATTTATTAAAGATATTGACAAATTTAGCAAATCGTTTCGTTTGCCTATATAATTGCAAAATTTTCTACAGTTGGCTTGTTGACGGAATTCTGAATAGAAGTACTTGAGTAACTAAAAGTTTTGTTATTCCATAAAAGTGAAGTTACTGATGTCGGAGAATGTGAAGGTTGTTGTTTAACGCTCTCAGAATCCAATGTATACGAACACTTTTACGAGTTCTGCTGAGGCAAGTAGTTAATAACGTGCAATCAGTCAAAGGACATGCAGTGTTCACTCGATAGATACTAAATAGAAAAACAGGGAGTGCTCGGATAGCTTCCTTTAACCACTATACATAGAGACCTAATCCTGCAGGTTATATTTTCTTAGCTGGTGAAAGACCAGCTTCGTGGAAAGATGTTGGCAGCTTCTGTCGACGCACACGACCTTGCGGCTTCCCTTGGTCTGGTATTGACAGCCCAATATCGAATGTGTCTCGCCAGCTTTTCTGCACGTGGGTACGGGTGGCAAGACGAAATCCTACAGACAGTTTCCCTACCGTAAGTAATTTTCCCGCAACCACAATTGTCTAGTCAAGAGTGTCGCTTATTCCTATGATTATGAACAATGGTACCGTTGTTAAGCGCGAAAGAAACGAAGTGAGCACTCAACAGTATCAATAGGTTCAGTCTTGAAGAACAAGTACTAATGTTGATGGACTTGGAAGTTTCTGTTGCTGCTTTGCCATGTTATTCTTTAAAATACCGTTTTCTGTAGGGCAACAACTATTTTCTCCTGTTTTATCTTCTTCTTCCCTCGTCCAACATACAGGTACAGTGTATCTTGTAACTCTGTAAAAGTCTAGAAACCGACAACCTCTAGAACAACGATAACAACCAGCCCAATCAGCAAGTGACTTACAAGGATTCAACCATTGTACTAAATTTGAAGGATCACATAGACAATTTTGTGGGCAGAGTAAATCGCGGACGGCGATTCATTGGCAGAACACTGAGAAGGTGCAACAGGTCTACTAAAGAGACTGCTTACACCACACTTGTCCACCCTATTCTGGAGTATTGCTGTGCAGTGTGGGATCCGCATGAAGTGTGACTGTCGGATGACATCGAAAAAGTTCAGAGAAGGGTGGCTCGTTTTGTACTATCGTAAAATAGGGGAGATAGTGCGACAGACATACAAGTGAACTGGAGTGGCAATCATTAAAACAAAGACGTTTTTCGTTGCGACGGGATCGTCTCATGAAATTTCAATCACCAGTTTCTCTTGTGTTTGCGAAAACATTGTGTAGGCACCCTCCTACATAGGGGGAAATGATCATCACGATAAAATAAGATAAATCAGGGATCGCACAGAAAAATTTAAGTGCTCGTTTTTCCCGCGCGCCGTTCGAGAGTGGAACGATAGCGAGACAGCTTGAAGATGGTTCACTGAACCCTCTGCTAGGCACTTTATTGTGAATAGCAGAGTAATCACGTAGATGTAGATGTAAATGACAAAAGCCGTGGGATAGCGAGATGCACTTATACCGATGGTGGTAGTATCGGGCACACAAGGTATAAAAAGGCAGTGAATTGGTGGACCTGTCATTTGTACTCAGGTGCTTGATGTGAAAAAGTTTCCCATATGATTATAGCCGCACGGCGAGAATTAACAGGTTTTGGACGCGGGATGGTAGTTGGAGATAGACGCATGGGACATTCCATTTCGGAAATCAGTAGAGAATTCAACATTAAGAGATCCTCTGTGTCAAGAGTGTGCCGAGAACACCAAATTTCAGACACTACCTCTCACCAGAGACAACGCAATGGACATCGGCCTACACTTGACGACCGAGAGCAGTGACATTTGTCCGTGCTGTTACCTAAGCAACGCTTTATGAAATAAGCGCAGTAGTCTATGTGGGACGTACGACAAACGTATCCAGCAGGACAGTGCTGTGAAATTGGCATTAATGGACTATGGCGCCAGACGACCGACGAGAGTGCCTTTGCTAGCAGCACGACGTCGCCTGCAGCGCCGCTCCTGCTGACCATGTCGGGTGACTGGAAAACGTGTACCCTGATCAGATGAATCCAGATTTTAGTTGCTAAGAGCCAGTGGTAGGGTTCGTGTTTGGCGCAGACCCCACGAAGCCTGTGACGGTACAAACCCCCGTTACTAGATGAATATGTCTGGTATGCAAGGATTGCTTCGTGCAGAGCGAGCGTGCTACATGGTGCGCGATTCACGGAAGCGCGTGGCGTGCCCGCGCGAGATTTGCAACGGTCGGTGGGATGGTCTCCGCCGCCAGACGGCCACGTGGCCCGCAGCTTGGGGCATTGCTTGGTTTTTCGCGCATTACGCGAAAACTACGTAACTTACGGTGAAGAGTGATGCGGAAGTGGATTGTGGTCAGCAGTATGCATCTTCTGAAAGATCAATCTTTATTGTCAGTCACGAGACGCAAAAGTTATAGTAACCTCAAAATCGGTTAATATCACGAATACTGAAAGATTAATAAAAATAGTAAATAGCAACTTACAGGGATGAGTGAGCACTCATTAAAAACGTTTCGTCATAGCGGATCGAGTGCCATAGCCATATGTTAAAATTCATAAATAATTAAGCCTGTAAAGAGCAATGAACGAAGTTTGACCGAGAATTGTTTATAAAATTCAATAGTTTTCATTGTTTGCAAATTATTATTAACATTTATCGCCTATAATTAATTAATTATTATAGATATGAAGATTTTGAGCAGGGCAATGTGTAGATCACTATAGATTACGTCTATAAACGGTGCTATATGCAGTTCTATGTTAAAACTTTGCAGCACAAATGTAAACAAACAAATCTGCGCTAAGTGGCGAAATTTTGCAAAAACTAAAACGTGATTTACGGGTGACAGAATAATTCTAGAAATTAATGTAATGTAGTAAATAAGATGCACTTCTTAGCGTGATTCCGATGGTGTACTTATTTCTGTCGAGGGATGCATGTATCAAAATTTGTATCCTTAACTGCTGAGATTGGAGCCAGGGCGGTAGACGTCCGAGCCTATATAAGCGAGCGGACATCTTGGCCAGGGGGCAGTCGTTGGTCAGTCGTTCGGGAGTCGGAGAGCTGGTTAGTAGCGAGCAAGCCCCACTTTTGGTTGGCCCATGTGGTCGTTTGAGTAAGAGTTTATTTTCGCGCCGATTTATTTCGACAGAGAGTATTGTTTAATAGTGCCAGTGTGCATGCATATATTTGGTGAACTGGAAGTGCTATGATTATTTGTGTGAGTGCGAATTACAAGATATACATCGGCGTAAGTGAACATGTGGCGATCTGTGATTTCGCCCCGAAACTGCTAGAACAAAGAGGACAATAGGACTTGTGGTTCTATTCGAATTGATTAAGTAATTCTCGTTTATAGCAGCCTCCCTACATTACTGCTATTGGGGGCTCGGAGTCAAATTATTGTTAAAGTAAAACTGTAAACCGTCTTACCAGTGCTAATTTCATAGTATAAAAGAGAAAGACAACGCCAATAAATAACGACTGAACTGTGTCGTGAAAAACTGATTTTGCTATAATAATCGCCTAATCTTTGTTCCCTAGCTTAAACTGTACTGATAATATTAATTCTAAAACTATAACTAATGCGCAGGTGTGCAACAGTGTACTAATGCACCAAGTGTGAAAATCATCCCCTAAGATTTACGTGAGAGCCAAAATTTGCACTAACATTTTTTTAACGAACATTTGTATACGCACATTCGTGAGAACTCTTCAACCGCACTTTATTTACCGCCCCCGTCGGAAACCATGGAACCAAATTACCAACAAGGCACTGTGTAAGCTGGTGGTGGCTCCATAAAGCTGTGGATTGTGTTTACATTGAATGGTCTGGATCCTTTGGTCCAACTGAACCGATCACTGACAGGAAATGATTATTTTCTACTTCTTGAAGGTCTTAAAATTTTTATGGATGACATTGCTCCTTGTCATCGGGCCCTATCGTTCGCAATTGGTTTGAAGAACATTCTGGACAATTCAAGAGAATAATTTGGCCACCCAGATCGTCCGACATGAGTACCATCGAATTTTTATAGCACATAACAGAGAGGTCAGTTTCGTGCACAAAATCCTGCACTGACAACACAAAATTCTGGACGGCTATAGAAGTGGCATGGCTCAATAATTCTGCATAGGACTTCCAAAGACTTGTTGAGTCCATGCCATGTCGGACTGCTGCATTCCGCCAGTGAAAAGGAGGTCCGACACGATATTGGGAGGTATCGTATGAGTTTTGTCATTTCAGTGTATATAGAAGATAGGCAGACTTGACAGAACCCAAACACCTATACTCAGCTAACGCAGATACAACTTGTAACGTCCCACCGGCTGGTGAGTAGTTAAGACATGGTTTAAGTACCTGTGAACATCTTGCCTTCAATGTCCATCGACGACTGCATACATGAGATAAAATACGCTTGTTCAATAAATACAGTGTAACATATTGGATTTCACAACCATGATGTGGGCCACAACTGAAGCAAAGTAAGAACGTAGATTTATTCATTTCAAAATCTGTATCTTATGAGCTTATGATCAATCTTCTGTGTAATAAGCCTCGTTTTTACTATTACAGCTAACCGATGGTAGCACGTACTACACTGTTGATATTAAATAGTCCAGATGCAGTAATTTGATAGAAATGCGTGTGTGAGGTCCATTGCATTGTTCAACACTAACACTCAACAAAGTACGAATATAAAGTCACATATCATTCTGACTTTTGCGATATTAAATCAAACTGTTTAATACTACGAAATAATCCGTCACTGCACTGTTCTAACATGCTCTTTTAGACAATGTTCAACACACGAGTTGCTCTATCGCAAATCCAAACCTGAATCATGAACCAAGAACGTATCTCAACTGTTCGCAAAAATTTGTCCTCTAATGGGTCCACTACTCTGCCGCCCTAACAATATTCGAGGCCGAGTATTTATACCCTGACTACAATGTACTACTGGTTACAATGCTGCAAAACATAATTTATAATATGAAACAGTTTAACAACAATAACAAACAATCTATAATATTCCCTACATTGCTAGAACAAGTTTAAGACATTTTCTAAACACATAAAAATCACATTAATGTTGAAATTGCAGAAAGAAGAATTCTAACAATGTTAAACCATCAGTAATATATATTTTGTTAATTCTACATCTACATCTACTTGACTACTCTGCAATTCACATTTAAGTGCTTGGCAGAGTGTTCATCGAACCACAGTCATACTATCTCTCTACCATTCCACTCCCGAACAGCGCGCGGGAAAAACGAACACATAAACCTTTCTGTTCGAGCTCTGATTTCTCTTATTTTATTTTGATGACCATTCCTACCTATGTAGATTGGGCTCAACAAGATATTTTCGCCTTCGGAAGAGAAAGTTGGCGACTGAAATTTCGTAAATAGATCTCGCCGCGACGAAAAACGTCTTTGCCTTAATGACTTCCATCCCAACTCGCGTATCATATCTGCCACACTCTCTCCCCTATTACGTGATAATACAAAACGAGCTGCCCTTTTTTGCACCCTTTCGATGTCCTCCGTCAGTGACACCTGGTAAGGATCCCACACCGCCCAGCAATATTCCAACAGAGGACGAACGAGTGTAGAGTAAGCTGTCTCTTTAGTGGACTTGTTGCATCTTCTAAGTGTCCTGCCAATGAAACGCAACCTTTGGTTCGCCTTCCCCACAATAATATCTATTTGGTCTTCCCAACTGAAGTTTTTCGTAACTTTAACACCCAGGTACTTAGATGAATTGACAGCCATGAGAATTGTACTATTTATCGAGGGATCGAATTCCGACGGATTTCTTTTGGAACTCATGTGGATCACCTCACACTTATCGTTATTTAGCGTCAACTGCCACACCATACAGCAATCTTTTCTAAATCGCTTTGCAACTGATACTGGTCTTCGGATGACCTTACTAGACGGTAAATTACACCATCATCTGCGAACAACCTAAGAGAACTGCTCAGATTGTCACCCAGGTCATTTATATAGATCAGGAACAGCAAAGGTCCCAGGACGCTTCCCTGGGGAACACCTGATATCACTTCAGTTTTACTCGATGATTTGCCGTCTATTACTAGGAAATGCGACCTTCCTGACAGGATATCACGAATCCAGTCGCACAACTGAGACGATACCTCATAGGCCCACAGCTTGATTAGAAGTCGCTTGTGAGTAACGGTGTCAAAAGCTTTCCGGAAATCTAGAAATACGGAATCAACTTGAGATCCCCTGTCGATAGCGGCCATTACTTCGTGCGAATAAGGAGCTAGCTGCGTTGCACAAGAACGATGTTTTCTGAAACCATGCTGATTACGTATCAATAGATCGTTCCCTTCGAGGTGATTCATAATGTTTGAATGCAGTATATGCTCCAAAACCCTTCTGCAAACCGACGTCAATGATATAGGTCTGTAGTTCGACGGATTACCCCTCATACCCTTCTTAAACACTGGTGCGACCTGCGCAATTTTCCCATCTGTAGGTACATATCTATCGTTGAGCGAGCGGTTGTATATGATTGCTAAGTAGGGAGCTATTGTATCAGCGTAATCTGAAAGGAATGTAATCGGTATACAATCTGGCCCTGAAGACTTGCCCGTATTAAGCGATTTGAGTTGTTTCGCAGTCCCTAAGGTATCTACTTCTAAGAAACTCATGGTAGCAGCTGTTCGTGTTTCAAATTCTGGAAGATTCCATTCGTCTTCCCTGTTGAAGGAATTTCGGAAAACTGCGTTCAATAACTCCGCTTTAGAGCTCGAGATTTAATTCCTACCATTTACAGATGATGAGAACGAAATATATTATTCTTTTATGTAAACATTTTCCATTTATTAATTTCCTGAATCTGATTTTCATTGTTTATGGTACAAAGGGTATTGTAACTACTATTGTTTGGTATTGCTATTATTCTTCTAAAAGCCTTTTTCCTATTATGGAAAAGTAATTGAATTTAATTGTAGCTGGACATGTAAGAGTACTGATTTGTCTAACACACACACACACACACACACACACACAAACAAACAAACAAACAAAAACAAAAAAAGACAGAATTAAAAACCAAATACGGAAAGATGGGGCCAAATACACTCTAAGACAGAAAACAAAGACGCATCACGGAAGAGTTAAAGAAATTATTCACAAACTGATATTCACACAGATATGCAAGACTGTAAACTTTGGCTGCCGGTGGATGAATGTGTGACGCTGCAGCGCAATTGCACGGCGCAGTAGGCAAGTATAGTAATCATGGGACATGTCAATACAACATCAAGTCTTTGCGACTTCCATTCCGTGCTCACAGTTGGGCAATAGCTTTTTGTGAGTTTCATTCCGTGCTCTCAGTTGGACAGTGGTTATGCCTCGCAAACAGGTATGTGAACAATGTAGGAAGACGTAAGCAATTGAGAGAGTAGCTGTAGTTGGACTCAAAGAAGGGAGATGACATAATCGGCAAATCGCTGGACATTTGAATATGAGATTGCCTCTATTCGGCAATGTTGGCAGGAATGTGTGAAACATCGCTGAACGAAGCGCCAAAAAGGCAGCAGTCTATCTAGAGGGCGACTGAACGACAAGACCGAGCAATCGTCAGAGAGGCACTCGGAATCTCGTGTTCGTCATTCCTATTGATTAGAATTTCCACAGGTACTGTACTTCAGTGACCACCAGGACCATTAATAGGCTGATGACGGAAAGGAGGCTGTGTTCAAGACGTCCCCTGAATCGACTACCATTGACCTCTGTGCACCAACAAGTTGGCAGTGGTGTTGAGAACCTCATTGACTGGAGTACAGTTGTCTTGAGTGATGAGTCTGGCATCGAACTGACCCTGATGACCAGCGAAGGCCTGTCTAGAGGCGACCCGGACAGGGGTGGGATACCAACCCGAATGTCGCCCACCATACGGCCTACAAGCAAGAGTGATGGTCTGGTGTGCCGTTTCATTTCATAACAGAATTCCTTCGGTGGTCACCCGCGGCACACTTACAACACAACCACCGAGCGAGGTGGCGCCGTGGTTAGCAAACTGGACTCGCATTCGGGAAGACGACGGTTCTATCCCGCTTCAGGCCATCCTGATTTAAGTTTTCCCTGATTTCCTTAAATCGCTCCAGGCAAATGCCGGGATGGTTCCTTTGAAAGGGCACGGCCGACTTCCTTCCCTGTCCTTCCCTAATCCGATGTGACCGATGACCTAGCTGTCTGGTCTCCTACCCCCAACAACCCAAAGCCCCAACCAACCCAACTCAACATCATAGCTGTACTCCTACGGCTGTCACCCGCGGCACCGTTACAACACAGCTCTACGTCAACCGTTTTCTGCGTCCACTTTTGTTACCCTTCATGGCAAGCCAACCTGTTCTTATATTTCAGCAATATAATGCCAAACCGCACAAGGCGCGACTTTCTACTGCTTATCTTCGTACTTGTTGCTTCAGCCAGAATGGTCGCAGGATGTCTTCCCAATTGAGAACGTTTGGAACATTATTGACAGGGGCCTCCAACCCCCTCGTGGTTTTGACGATGTAACGTACCAGGTGGACAGAATTTGACACGGTATCTCTCAGGAGGACATCCAACAACTGAAATGAAATGTCTTGTGGCTAGGGCCTCCCGTCGCGTTGGCCTCTTTAGGTGACAACACTTCGGAGACTTGCGTGTCGATGATGATGGGATGATGATGGGATGATGATGATGAAGACAACACAATACACAGCCCCTGAGCGGAGAAAATTTCCGACCCAGCCGAGAATCGAACCCGTGCCATGTTGCATGGCATTTCGTCTCGCTGACGATTCAGCGTACATCCAACTCAATCAATGTGAAGCCGAACAGCCGTTTGCATAAGGGCCAGAGGTGGATAAACACATTGCTTCCTTACCTCACGAAATGCAAACATTCGTGCATGTTGTACGTTTCATTTATGTTGCCTGTATACGTAGTTCTGCTTGCTTTCGTAATGTCAGCGACTGTAAGCCTTTTGTTAAAACATGTGTGGCCATTACTTCATGGAATTTTGCCTTTGTTACTTTAACCGCTTTGTTCCAAAATGTTCTGTGTAATCTCACACACATCATTTACTTAATTTATTATACGTATCATTTTCAGGCTGGTAGCTAATGAAAAATTTAGAATGCCAAACTTGTTCGAAAACAATACTATGTTGCACTATTCGGGAACGTAGAAGCTGTTTTCCTTTAAAATCTACAATCTTTTAGTGCATAGTCTTTATATGCCTGAGCTATCCAGTGTACTGCCCTATGGAGATTGTCTTCACTATCTTACAAAATTATTTCGAAGTGAGCGAAAGCCACGGTGTTTTTCTAGTTATCTAGTACTATTACAATACCTCGGTTCACATTACTTGTCCATTGTCTAGCAATGTCGTCAATAGAACTATATAAAATATGTGGGGCGAGAAGCTACACCATTGTCATGCACCTGTATTAATTGTTGTGGCACCAGCCTCTTGTCTATCTATGATTGCAGTATTAGGCTGGTGCACACGTTTGTAGCGTTTTTCCATAAATTTAATAAACACAACGGATACACATAACTGAGACTTTAATCATCAATAATATATTCTCTTTCACAATCTACAACAGCCTGATAACGCTGGGGTAACTTTTCGATTGCGCAACTGTAGAAATCGTGTGGTTTTGAGGCGAAAAAGATATCGAGTCATGTTCGGAGAGAACTTTCACCGGGAAAGGAAGTTCCTTGAACGTTATTCGTTGGAGAACGGAAAAGGTGAAAATCTGACAGTACCAGATCAGGTGAATAGGAAGGGTGGTGAACGATCTCCCAATCCAACGCCTCTACAGTGTTTTCTGTCAATCTAGCAGAATGCGGGCGTGCGTTTTCGTGGATTAGCATCACTTCAAGCAGTTCTTGGACTGCGTCTGGAAGACATCTCAGTTGTTGACAATAAATGTCAGCAGTGGTGGCTACCCCTCGGTTAAGAAATGCTTAGTCCACCACACCGTTACTGTTCTCTCACATGCGTAACATTATCTTTGTGCATGTACGGATCTTATACAATTAGTTTCTGCTTTGTTTGGGATCAGCTATTCTTGTATTTTCCTTATGTTATTATAAAGAAGCCATTTCTCGATACGAGTAACGATATAGAATAGGAATGGCCCGTGTTTTTCACGAGCCAATTGATGACGAGTAAGCAGACATGCTCGTATGGTGACCCGCTGATATTTGTCGTTTTGGCTTAGAGCGTGCGGTACACATACGAGGGTGAGTCAAATGAAAACAAATCGAAATTTCGCGCCGTTATCCTGTAAGTTGGTAAGCGCGCTACAAACAGCGTGCAGAATGGCCTGTAGGTGGCAGCATAGTGCAGATGCACACATACCGTCGCACTATCAGTATAAAGATGGCCGCCCCACTTCAGACTTCACCAGGGAAGAACAGCGTTCTGTTATTCGGTTTTTGAGTAACGAAGGTGTGAAACCTATTGAAATTCATCGACGAATGAGGGTTCAATACGGTGATGCATATTTGTCACACCAGCAAGTCTACGAATGGAGTAGAAAGTCCTAAAATGGTGTGACTTCAGTGGAAGGTGCTTCTCATCCAGGTCAGGCACAACAAGTTGTGACTCTACAGAACATTGCAGCGGTTGAAGAAATAGTGAAGAAAAACTGCCGTGTGACACTGAATGACATTACAGCATGTTTACAGATCAGTCATGGGTCAGCACACCACATTGTGCAGCTGAGGAGAGCTCCGCCTACCATCCTCCATGGAAGCTATGAGTATAATTAATTTTATTTTATCTTGTTAAAAATTTTGTCGTCATTAGACACTTTCATTTTATTTAAAGACTGGTTTCTAGTATTTTCTAAAATTAATTCACAGGTCTGAAGATGGTTATATAAAAATAACCGAAACCGGTCACCTGTGTTATTGCGACATACGTGTTGTAATCAAGACAGAACTTTAGTTAAAATATAATAATCTATTGATCACTGTATTCCAAAAATGTTACCAAAATTGATTTCCATATGTTTGGACTACTCAAAGACGCAATGGGAGGAAAGAAGTTCCGTTCTGATGAAGAGGTACGCCACGCGGTGCATGAGTGGTGGCGCGGACTACCAAAAGAAATTTTTTCTAAAGGAATTTATGCACTTCGTAAGAGCTGGAGTACTTGCATTGAGCATGGGGGAGATTATGTTGAAAAGTTATACAGCTTTGTACCACTTCTGAACAATAAATAATATTTAAAAAATATTTAAATCTTTCGTTTGACTCACGCTCGTACATCTGAATTTTGAACCTTCCACATTGCAGGCAGTGTCGCATGACAGTGGAACGATCACAGTTTATCACATTTACCAGTTCTAGAGTACACTTACGTGTATCATTTTGATTTAATGTGATGAATCGATCTTCATCAAATCTCGAAGATCTTCTTGAACAGTGAGAGTAACTGTGCCAATACGATCCTCCTTAATACGAGAAAACCATTTTATGGCCATGCTCTGACCAGTGGCGTTGTCTCCATAGACGTGGCAAATGTTTCGGACTGCATCCGCTACTGTCACCTATCTACTGAATCCAAACAGAAGAATACGTCGGAAATAATCCGACTTCTTCACTTGGCATGCCATTTTCTAGCGTCCGAAGCTCCACTCACTACGGCGAAAATAATAGTATGTAAATTCAAACAGCAACGGTCAATTACAAAGAAAAAATGACACTCGATAAATAAACCAATAGAAACCGGAATACTAATATGCAAAACAAAAATGCTATGAACTTATTGTCCAACCTAATACTTGGGTTTCGTGGTACGAGTTTTAATAAATTGTATTTAGTCCATGTGGTAGGCATTCAGGAGGAGGAAGGTTCGGACCCACGTCCAACCATCCATATGTAGGTTACCCTTGATCTCCCTAAGTCGCACGAAGCAAATTCCGGGATGGTTCCTTTTGTGTTCCAGCTCTAATTACCTCGATGTCGACGAAATGTTAAATCCTAATCTTCATTCCTTTCTTCTTGCTATTGGTAGTCTCGTCCTTCTCAAATATTCCATAAAATACGCAGATTGACCCGGCTGATACCTTTGTCACAGTCTGCAAAACCAATCAGACTTTCGATATTAAGCTTCTTTCTCCTATGATTTATTTTACTACAGTAATATTGTCACTACAGGACTTTCCCTTCCGAAACATATTATGTTTTCTAACAACAGCGAATCGGCTAAAGTTTTTAAGGCGTGTGTTGATTATTCTTGCATATAGCCTGTAACAACGATTAATGAGCCTGTTTTACGGTAGTTTTCATCTTTTTACGAACTCCTTCAAGGTAATCTTACTTCAGCTGATGAACGAACACTGTACCTTGGATTTATAGACGAAAGCGGCCGTAGCCCTCTAAATAAACACTATTCTCAGTAAATATAAGGTCTTGACGTATACATACAGCTTGTTAGGGGTATAAATGCAGATACTTCTATTGTTGAGTAAGGACAGTGCACTGATTGACATTACATCACTAATTACTTCTTACGTGTAGCTATTCTGAGTAGTTTCTTACGTTGGCTATTATCCCCAAGTACACGTGGTGAAAGCAATGTTTATTTTCCTCTGGGCAACAGGTCAGTTATTGAAGTGCGGATGCATGGACTCAAAATGGAAAATCTATACTGACAGGCATATTCCAATTTGTGACGTAGTAACGACTGTACAGAATACATCAGCTAGTAAACTATGTGATGTGTTTGTGGGAAGACTGTTAGACGCAAAGAAAGT
This sequence comes from Schistocerca serialis cubense, assembly GCF_023864345.2. Lineage (NCBI taxonomy): Eukaryota > Metazoa > Arthropoda > Insecta > Orthoptera > Acrididae > Schistocerca > Schistocerca serialis. Next base: position 376,189,310 of record NC_064645.1, on the reverse strand, counting down.
CGCACGTAGTGACCACGCGGTTAAGATAAAACAACAATGCAGTGAGTACATATTAAGGAACCAGTTACCACCATATCTGTACCTATACTCCCGACAACCCGTATTGTCGCCTTCAAATAAATTCTTATTGCTGTAGAATGAAATCCGAGGAAATTAACTGAGAAATGTTTGAAGGCTGCAGTCGTGTTTTCAGGGCACACAGATCGGATAACTTTCGTTGCAAATGTAAACAGTGATCTTTTTCACTTTTCAGGTAAGTGCCAGGCATGCAGTTAGTTAGCAGACGGGGAACGAATGACAGAGGATTGCTGCTTCCCGCATTTACCTTACAATGAAGGGAAACCTCTCGGAAAGCTTGGTTACCATCAAGAAATAATATTTAATTTAATGGTAGGATCATGGTACCCAGAGAAAAAGATATGAAACGCTACCGTATGCATAGCTGTATTGTTTACATGTGCACAAAGTCGGTGACTTTCTGGACACGCACACTCTGTCTATGCTGAGTCTACTTTAACTGGATACACATCTAACCAGCAATGGCACCTTGAAACCCTCATATCCGAAAGTGTAAGCATTCAGAATTACAGCAACTGATGCAAAAGTATAATCAGAACTTAAAATCTCTGTTAGTATGACACATATGATAACGACGAGCAAGGTGAAGGCACGGAAACTGGGGGATCGGGTGAATTTCTCATCTAGCAAAATACAGTTAACTAGCACGGTAAAGCCTTTGTGACCAAAGATTTCCTTCTTTTTCTTCCTTTAAAGCGTGTACGGCAACGGCTATTCAAATAACGTCATTTGCTTCATCGCGCATACAGTATATTTAATTAAAAAGGGATATGGACGCTGAAATTGCTGTGTATTGTTCTTCTTAATGGAACTCACGCCCGCTACAGACGCTTTTGTAACGTTTTCTATTAGAAATGGTTTTCTTTCATGTGAACACACTCCCTGCGTTCGACAATATTAGATTATAAGCACTGCTTCCCGACCACAGTTCACAATAAATGTTAAACTTATTCGAGATTAGGACGCAATTGCTTCTACAATACATTTTGTATCGAACAATAGCCGCTCAAGCCATATTGTCTACTAAGAACAATGCCGGAATTGTAAACGTCTATTCGTAACAGTAATATAAGTTTTTTAATGAATAATTAGAAAAACGTTTTAAGTAAAGGGTATTCTTCAGACTTTTCAGTAATATATTGGACCACACGCTAGGGCATCTCAGACTGGTTCCATAAATCTAGACTTCCAGAAGGCTTCTGATACAGCTGCTTGCAAGCGACTTGTAATCGAATTGCGTACCTGTGAAGTATCGTCTTACTTGTACCACTGGAATCGTGGTTTCCTGTCAAAGGGGTTACAGTTCGTGGTAATTGACGGAAAGTTATAGAGTAAAACGGAAGTGATACGTGGCATTCCCCAAGTGAGTGTTACAAGCCCTCTTCTGTTCCTGATCTGTATAAACGATTTAGAAGACAACCTGAACAGTCTTCATAGATTGTTTGCAGATGATGCTTTCATTTACAGTCTAGTAAAGTACACAGAAAATCAAAACCAACTGCAAAACGATTTAAGAAAGGTATATTATGGTGTAAAAGTGGCAGCTGATTTTAAATTACGGAAGTGTGACGTCTCTTACATGAGAACTAAAAGGAATCTACTACATTACGGTTACTTTAGAAAACACACAAATATAAAGGCTGTCAGTACTACTAAACACGTAGGGCTAATAGTTACGAACAATTTAGATTGAATCGATCACACGAAAAATGTTGCGGCGAAGGCGAACCAAAGACGGTGATGTATTGGTGGACTAGTTTAGCGCCCGCGTTTTCTCTCGCACAGACTGTATGGTTTACACTAATTGTAATTACAATGAAATGAACCCCCTTAGCTGCTTACAGGCGTTGACATACGTCAACGGAGACAGATGAAAATGTGTGCTCCGACCGGGACCCGAAACCGGGAACTCCTGCTTACATGGCAGACGCTCTATCCATCTGAGCCACCGAGGACACACAGGATAGTGCGACTGCAGGCACGCCTCCCGCGAAACCCACATTCACAACGTATTGTCCCGCACTACATTCGTAGTGCCCCCGCGCATTATACTCATTACTCGCGGCGCGTTGCCAATTCCCGTAAGAGTTCGGGAATGTCCGAAAGAACAGATACCCTCTTAGTATATATACACTGATTGTTTTTGTGTTTATTAGTCGAATTTTCATATTGTTCATAATTTTCAGCACGTTCCAAACATTTCACGCTGATTAACGTCATTGAAGCATGGTCTTTTCCGAATGTACTTCAGACCGAAAAGGGATTCAGGTAGCTGCAGTCCAAGGTTTTTGTCAATCATGCCTTTTGCTTCCTTGTGGTGATATTTACAGAAAAACTCTCATTTCCAACACATATTTCTTTGTATCTAACTGAGAAGAGAAACATCAGTTTTCATAGATTTAGCTTTAAGTTTTTATTAATGTAACTAGCTACTTACTTAAAAATTTTCGTCCTCTATTTCACCGCCTTAGGTGTAGAATTCGCAAACACTGAAACAAGTATTTATTATTTCTAACAGAAAAGCAAAATACAAATTTTCACTTGTACGACTTACATAATGAAATAATTTGATATAACTTTTCATCCTCGAGTCCACTCTCTTAGGGGGTTGAATATCCAAAAACAAATGAAAAACGTATACTTTTAGTTCCAGCCAAGAAATCAAATACCAATTTTCATATATACAGCTTTATAATGTTCTACTAGTTCTTTAATAATAATTTACTTTAAAAAAAGTTCACTCACTGCTTCACCCCCATAGCAGCTCAATTTCCTAAAATTTTGAAACGTATATTTATTTATTCCTGAACGAGGAACCAAACGCCAACTTTCGTAAGTCTACCTTCGAAAATGCCTTAATAGCTACGTATTTTCAGAAAGCTTCGTCAACCATTTCACCACCTTCGAGACGGAATTTTGAAAAATACCTTCGGAAACGTCGCCTACAGGATAAGATCAACACCCTCTGCAAATTTCAAGTTTCTTTCCTTAGTGGTTTGGGCAGAGCGATGATTAGTTGGTGAGTCAGTCAAGCAATCGGGATATTGCCTTTTATATATAGAGAGACCAGATACAAGGTGCAACAAATTCACTAAAGGAAATGTCTACGCTACGCTTGTCTCTCTTCAGCTAGGATTGCTGTGCAGTATGGGATCCTTAACACATAGCCGGCCTGGGTGGCCGAGCGGTTCTAGGCGCTACAGTCTGGAATCGCGCGACCGCTGCGGTAGCAGGTTCGAATCCTGCCTCAGGCATGGATGTTAGTTAGGTTTAAGTAGTTCTAAGTTCTAGGGGACTGACGAGCTCAGCTGTTAAGTTGAAAAACGGTTCTGAGCACTATGGGGCTGAGGTCTTTAGTCCCCTAAGAACTACTTAAACCTAACTAACCTAAGGACATCACACACATCCATGCCCGAGCAGGATTCGAACCTGCGACCGTAGCAGTCACGCGGCTCCAGACTGTAGCGCCTATAACAGCTCGGCCACTCCGGCCGGCTAGCAGTTAAGTCCCATAGTGCTCAGAGGCATTTGAACCATTTGAACCTTACCACATAATATTTGACGGAAGGAAGTTCAAAGAAGGGCGGGTCGTTTTCTATTATCGCGAAACGTGACCATACGAGAGTTGTAGGTGGCAATCACTAAAGCAAAGTATTTTCACTAAATTTCAGTCTGCCACTTTCTCCTCCGAATGCGAAAATATTTTGGTCACCCGCACCTGTATAGGGAGAAATGACCATTGAAACTCAAGAGTGGAACTGTACAGAGATAGAAAGTTGTTTAATGAACCGTCTGCCAGGCACTTAAGGTTGAATATCAAGCTAGTGGTAGCTGTTGATGCAGATGCTGATCTAAAGCTTTCCTGGCCTTTCCAAAAATAAAACAAAATTAAAAAATTAAAAAAAGCTAGCTAACCTCTCTCTTCTCTGTAGGTGCTGACAGAGCAGTCGCTTCACACCTGCCTCTCGTCCCCATCTCCTCCCTCCCCCTCCAACCCGACGGCATCAATATATCTAGTCCCTTCAGCCTTATGAATCAAGGCTTTCAAGGCCATGAAGCTTTTGGATGGTTGAACAAACAAGTTTCGTGACATATACAATGGATTAATTACCTCGATAATGATCGACACAACCTCCTGTTCCATATGTGAGAGGCACAAAGCCCTTGCGTCCTTTTTCTACTCTGTTCATATATTCCCCAAAGGGCCCCCATTGCCTAGTTGACGATCGTAATGTGAATGAATCAAACACCGCATTAAATTATGGGCGATTCTTCTCCTTTAGCTACCTAGTGTAAACTCCTGGACCTTGGACTCTTCCAAAGATCTCCATGTTCCTCTTTAGTGAGTGGTATGGATTCTGTTTCTTTTCCTACTTGCGATTGGAAATCGTCTATCCATCTCGGCTAGTGCATCATTGTAGTCCATTAGAAGTTGTTTATGGCCACGGATCCTACCCAACGACACTTCAGTCTCGCTGTCCACTCGAAAATGTAATCGACCTTCAGGTTCCTCCTCATCTCTTCGTTTTTGGTCCTGCCTCTTAGATTCATTGTTCTCTTTATTGTCCTTTGACCGATCCCGACTCCATTTACGTCAGTTGTTGTAAGTGTCATAGTTTCGAGTCTGTAAGTTGCTACTGGTATGATGAATGTGTCATGAAACATCGTCTCTGAATTTACAGATGTAGTCGATTTGTGGAGAATGTAACCAAGTTCCCCGGATGACATCAAGGTGACGCCAATCCGCCAGCTGCTCTATACTGCCTGAATAACGGAGAGAAGATTTGTAGCATTGCAGCTTCCTTTCTTCATGCCCGTCTCCTGCCCTGTAAAGTACAAAATTTGTAGCATAGTTTCAGTATCGGGTAACTGTAGAACTCTACAGCCTGATTCGAATCCTGCTTCGGGCATGGATGTGTGTGATGTCCTTAGGTTAGTTAGGTTTAAGTAGTTCTAAGTTCTAGGGGACTGATGACCACAGATGTTAAGTCCCGTAGTGCTTAGAGCCATTTCTACAGCCTGATCTTCTTTGCTATTACAAATTCCTATTCTTATTATTTGTCCTACTGCATTAATCATTTTGTGGGAAGGCCAACATCTCTCGGCGTCTTTCCTTTCTCCGTGCCACGACTGTTTGTTTACATCTCGACTAGCTATATTCCTTAATTGTCATTGTTACCAACAACGTATGGCTCCAAAAATATTGAAATAAATCTTAGAATTTTTATATAAATTCGTTTTAGTTGTTCGAGGCTGCACTAACAACTCAAGGCTGTCTTTATTTTGAAACTTCCTGGCAGATTAAAACTGTGTGCCGGACCGAGACTCGAACTCGGGCCTTTGCCTTTCGCGGTCAAGTCACAGGTCCCGAGTTAGAGTCTCGGTCCGGCACACAGTTTTAATCTGCCAGGATGTTTCATATCAGCGCACACTCTATTGCACCGTGAAAATCTCATTCTGTCTTTATTTTACTTCAGTAGTCTGATTTTTACGAGAATCACACTGGTACTTAGTATTTACATCTTTCTCCTTCTATGCATTTGCTCACAACTGTTAGAGAATTTGTATCGATATTTTTCTCAAAATACTAATTATTTGGCACAATCTACAGGGAATCTTCAAATTGTTGAAAACAATGATGTTCTTAACGTTCTTCGTATAACTTAAATGACGCCGCATCAGTGTCAGGCAGTGTAGTGGATATGACATATTACGGTAAATGTCTCCCAGAATGACTTCTTTCTGGAGCCGCTCCCTCGTGATGAGCTGTAGGAATGATAAGCACATTCGGTACAAAGCAACAGAGACTCGTAACCGTCATCAGAAGCACTGCTATTTTCACTGGCAATTCAATTTTCATGTACAGTGATGTTCGTAATCTATTTTAAAAACTTTTCGCCAATGGTTGGTAAAATATTAAATGAAGAAATAAATGACTTTCACTGATGACAATCGATTCCATGATTCCGTGGTTTCATAACAATATCGCTGTGTTATTATTGGAAAATTCATGGAGTGTAAATTTTATATTCGTAATATAAATTTAATGAAGCTAACCGACGTTAATATCATACCTAAATCACATTTAGTTGTGTGGCAGAATGACGCAATAACATGAATATACAATTACAATTAAATGGTGTTCATTCGAGATTTTGTTTATGGAGGTAATTATTTAAAGAGTTTCCCGAAAACATTAATTTATGTGAAATACCTAGACCGAAAATTACTTTACGATACTGGGTACGTTACCACAGTTTGCTGTCGCAGTGTGATGAAAGTGATATTTGTCACTTGACTAATGAAGTAAACACAATTTCTTTAGTTATTCGTTTACACTTGGTAATTTCCGGATGAAATGCAGACCCTCTAATCATATTATTGCCGAGTAACGAGGAAGTACCGTTTCACTGAGAAAAATAATTACAGGATACGTCTGCCTACAATGAAAGTAATGGTTTTAACTGACGTGACTGTAAATTCTTAGTGAAACAATGTACTTATTACTTATGAACTAACACACTATTGCTCATGTAACGTGACTAATTATTTTACTTGACACACGTTTTGGAACACAAACCTAGGTTCTAGTGTTATTGTTTCAAGAAGATTTTCAAACCGTCTTATTTACTGTTAAGCAGAGAATCTAAAGGAAAGGAACTACTTGCTGTTCCATAAAAACTAAATAAATAGCATAAATATACAACATTCAGTACGGAATAGGCGGTACGGCGATGAACTTTCTGGACTTTACTATAGATTTACAACCAGGGAGCCATCGGTTTAAAATGTATCAGGAGGTCTCATACACCAACTCCATTATTCAGCTACTTCATATCATCTAGGAATCTCCTAAACGCGATGTAATTCAGTTCGCGGTACACTGTTTGCTGTCCGCAAGTATGTCATGAATTGGTTTTCACTAAGAACTATGTACTAACAAAACAGAAGCGCGAACCAATGGTTAGCTGCACATCTTTGTTGACGGAATGTTCTCAGGGAAGAAATAAAAACAAGCGATGGTGCTTACATCTACGAAATTTGATCTAAGAAAAAATTTATGTTGCGGTTTGCAGTTAAAGAATTTCAATCAGCCTGTGTAATACCTTGAAAAAGAAAGCAGTTATCTTGCACACCATGGAGACCAAAGCCAGTTTTTAACTGCAAAGATATGCAGTGCCTCTAGAATGAAAGGTATGTGGACGAGATTGGTACCCAAGAGTGTTGGTAGTAAATATGCACACTAAAATACAAGTCTGTGTATAAGATACTGAAAAAGCATCTGAAGTCCTGGAATAGACGCCCACGTGGCGCAACATTGTTCATGAACCTACCAAAAATAAGACATCCATAATGAAATTGAACACTCTGGATCAAGAGATAGTTTGCGCTGTGTTTAAATGAGATAAAGGAACATAAAAAGAAAATAGACGAGTCACACACAGCCACTACCTAACGACGAAAATTATGCTGTCTTCCCAGTTTTAAAAACTGGCAGTATAGATTAAAGAAATGCTGCATGATCTCGCGCTTCCCTAATCCATTATGTACTCTTTTGTTATTCCAATCTTAGCAAAAACCGAATCGTTAAATATTGTGTAAGTTAATAACATTGAGGGTAACGCTTTATTGAAAATCTGCAACAATAAAGATGTTATGTGTTTGTCTTACTCAGATGTTCTGTCGAGCACGACTGATCATTTTAATTAGTGTTACTGTAACAATTACTGGTACAATTCTGACTCCCTATTGTGTAGTAAACAGAATCCCATAGCTTATACTGCAAAGCGAAATACTCTACAATAAACATGTTCTATTCCACGAAAGCGATCTCATTGGCACATATAAACGCACGCTAGGGCACCAGTGTTTAGGGTTTGAACGTAACAGTATGCTGCAGATATTGTGGTAACGTCGTGAGTAGGAACATAACAGTTGTTCATTCAGATCTCTCATAATAATTGTGAAGCAAGTGGCTAGAGAAATATGCACATAGTGCTGCCAGAATCTCGGCATTTCTGTTGATGTTGTTGTGGTCTTCAGTCCTGAGACTGATTTGATGCAGCTCTCCATGTTACTCTATCCTGTGCAAGCCTCTTAATCTCCCAGTACCTACTGCAGCCTACATTCTTCTGAATCTGCTTAGTGTATTCATCTCTTGGTCTCCCTCTACAATTTTTACCCTCGATGCTGCCCTCCAGTACTAAATTGGTGATCCCTAGATGCCTCAGAACATGTCCTACCAACCGATCCCTTCTTCTCGTCAAGTTGTGCCACAAACTCCTCTTCTCCCCATTTCTATTCAATACCTCTTCATTAGTTATGTGATCTACCCATCTAATCTTCAGCATTCTTCTGTAGCACCACATTTCGAAAGCTTCTATTCTCTTCTTGTCTAAACTTTTTATCGTCCACGTTTCACTTTCATACATGGCTACACTCCATACAAATACTTTCAGAAACGACTTCCTGACACTTAAATCAATACTCGATGTTAACAAATTTCTCTTCTTCAGAAACGCTTTCCTTGCCATTGCCAGTCTACATTTTATATCCTCTCTACTTCGCCCATAATCAGCTATATAGCTCCCCAAATAGCAAAACTCCTTTACTACTTGAAGTGTCTCATTTCCTAATCTAATTCCCACAGCATCACCCGACTTAATTCGACTACATTCCATTATCCTTGATTTGCTTTCGTTGATGTTCATCTTATACCCTCCTTTCAAGACTCTGTCCATTCCGTTCAACTGCTCTTCCAAGTCCTTTGCTGTCTCTGACAGAATTACAACGTCATCGGCGAACCTCAAAGTTTTTAGTTCTTCTCGATGGGTTTTAATACCTACTCCGAAATTTTCTTTTGTTTCCTTTACTGCTTGCTCAATATACAGATTGAATAACATTGGGGAGAGGCTACAACCCTGTCTCACTCCCTTCCCAACCACTGCTTCCCTTTCATGTCCCTCGACTCTTATAACTGCCATCTGGTTTCTGTGCAAATTGTAAATAGCCTTTCGCTCCCTGTATTTTACCCCTGCCACCTTCAGAATTTTAAAGAGGTTATTCCAGTCAACATTGTCAAAAGCTTTCTCTAAGTCTACAAATGCTAGAAACGTAGGTTTGCCGTTCCTTAATCTTTCTTCTAAGGTAAGTCGTAGAGTCAGTATCGCCTCACGTGTTCCAACATTTCTACAGAATCCAAATTGATCTTCCCCGAGGTCGGCTTCTACCAGTTTTTCCATTCGACTGTAAAGAATTCGCGTTAGTATTTTGCAGTCGTGACTTATTAAACTGACAGTTCAGTAATTTTCATATCTGTTAATACCTGCTTTCTTTGGGATTCGGATTATTATATTCTTCTTGAAGTCTGAAGGTATTTCACTTGTCTCATACGTCTTGCTCACTAGATGGTAGGGTTTTGTTAGGCCTGGCTCTCCCAAGGCTGTCAGTAGTTCTAATGGAATGATGTCTACTCCCGGGGCCTTGTTTCGACTTAGCAGGTTAAAAATCGCAACTAAGAAGTTGAAAATTCCAAGTAATATAGCTTGGAAAAAATAAAGAGAGACAGGAACTATACAGTGTGATTTATCTGCCCCTACCGATGGGTTTTATTTAATCTGCAATATCTTGAAATATCACATGCCAAATTTCATATTCTGTCGCTCACTACATGCAAATTATTAGTCCTACAGAAAAAGTTGACCTTTTTGTATGGAATTTAATATAGTTAAATTTTGTATTCGGAAACCTTTGTGAAGAGGCTGTAGTTTTCGAATTATTCAAGAAAAACGTACAAAAGCGACTTTCAATACCGTTTTTCTTGACTAAATCGAAAGCTGTGGGCTCCTGCAGAAACGTATCTCATTAGAAAATTCAACAACATTGAAGTTCCTACATCATTTTTTCTGTAGGATTAATAGCTTCCGCGTAGGTATCGGAAGAATATGAAAATCTCGCGCTTGGTTTCTGAAGGCGTTGTGGGTCGCGTAAAACCCATTCATGGGGGCAGCTGGATCACCTTACTTGAATATATTTATTGGCGGTATTGAAGGAAGGAAGATTAGATTTCAAAATTCTATCAACAGCGGGAGATAGTGCTATTTTCAGTCTGTAAGAGAAACGGTTAGATGCCGAGAGCGCTATGTGCACATTTCTCTATGCACTTGCTTCACAGTTATTGTGAAAGATAGAGATGGACAAGTATCATATTCTTGTTCATGATGATAGTACAATAACTGAAGCATATCGGTAATTTCAGAAGAGAAACGCGGCTGTCCTTGCATGCATCTATTTCTAAATTCTCCTTTCCTTTTACAGTTTTTACATGATCGTTCCATTTACAGTATTACCTGCAAATACTTGTACAGTATTCTCCGATTATCCTGTAATAATATACTTCGAGATTCTCTCTCTATGTTATACCAATCATGATATATTTTGTTTTCGTTTTGGTGCTATTACTTACGAGTGCGCAAAGACGATACTTTATTCTACACAGCAGCATTATTACCATGGTGCTGCTGTTTCTGTCTGCTAAACCGTCTATGTGGGACAGTCATCGTTCAGTACAACGCACTGTGTTCTTTGACTTAAGCACCTGTCTATTAAACACTAAAACTTTCTACTAGGATAGACTCAGAATGTGTCAAACTTTATTCCACTTTCTCGCTGCTCTGGTGTTTCTATGAGATACAAACACCTTGATAGCAAGTTTATGGTACCTAGAAATGCTTTCGATGGGAGAAATGTGTTTGTTGACAGGGTGACTAGATAATAAATATGTAGACATGAAGAATAAAAATGTAGAATGTTAATAAAGTGTGTTTTACACAAAAATAGTTCAGATTTTTCTCAGAAAAATGTCGAAGAAATTGTTTTTCAGCAACTTCTCGTTCATAGGCCAGTTCCATGTCCATTAGGTCAAAGTTAATATCTACATTTTGTAATTAAGGTAGAGAAAAGGAATTAATTTTTCTTTTCATTGTTCACCTGACTGGTATGATTTGGCCCACCACGAATGATTCCTCTCCAGTGGAATTTTTTCATCTCAGAGCAGCAATTGCAACCTAAGTCTTTAACTATTTGGTGGATTATGTCAATCTCTGTTTTCCTCTGCTGTTTTTACTCTCTAAAACTTCCTCTAGTACCATGGAAGTTATTTCGTGATGTCTTAACATATGTCCTGGCCGGCCGGTGTGGCCGTGCGGTTAAAGGCGCTTCAGTCTGGAACCGCGTGACCGCTACGGTCGCAGGTTCGAATCCTGCCTCGGGCATGGATGTGTGTGATGTCCTTAGGTTAGTTAGGTTTAATTAGTTCTAAGTTCTAGGCGACTGATGACCTCAGAAGTTAAGTCGCATAGTGCTCAGAGCCATTCTTAACATATGTCCTACTATCCTGTCACTCCTCCTCCCTTTTCTCCCCGATTTTGCCAAGAACCTTTGATTATCAGTCCACCTAATTTTCAACACGCCTGAATCTCGTAATCTCCAATGCTGCGTCTCTCTTGTGTTCTCGTTTTCCCACAGCCCATGTTTCACTACCATACAACGCTGTGCTCCATACGTACATTCTAAAAAAATTTATTCCTCAAACTCAGGCTTATGTTTGATAATAGTAGACTTATCTTTGTTAGGAATGCCCATTTTCCAGTCCCAATTTGCTGTTTATGTCGTCCTTGCACCGTCAATCGTAGGTTATTTTGCACCATAGGTAGCAGAATTCTTTAACTTAGTCTGCTTCGTGATCCCCAAATTCTGACGTTAAGTTCCTAACTCTTCTCAATTCTGCTACTTTTCATTACTTTCGTCCTTCTACGATTTATTCTGAAGCCGTATTCTGTTGCCATTGGACTGTTCATTGCGATCAACAGATCCCATAATTTTTCTTCGCTTCCACTGAAGGTAGCAATTTCCCCAACGAATCTTATAATTGACATTCTTTCACCTTTAATGTTAATTGCACTCTTGAACCTTTCTTTTATTTCAGTCACTGCTTCTTTGATGTGTAAATTGAATTATGGGGGCGAAAGAATGCATTTCTGTCTTTTACCCTTTTTAATTAGGGAACTTCGTTATTGGTATTTCAGTCTTACTGTCTCCTGTTGGTTCTTGTACATATTGTACATTACCCTTCTTTTCCTGTACCTTAACCCTTTTTTCTCATAATTTCTGAACTTTTGCACTGTTTAACGTTGTCTAACGCTTCTTCCAGGTCCACAAATCCTAAGAACGTGTCTTGATTTTTTTTCACTCTTGCTTCTGTTATGAAACGCAACGTCAAAACTGTTCTCTGGTGCCTTTACTTTTCCTAAAGCCAAACTGATCGTCATCTAAGAGATTCTCAGTTTTCTTTCCCATTCTTCTCAATATTACTCTTATCAGCACTTGGACGCATAAGCTGTCTAGCTGACTGTACGATAATTCTCTCACTTGTCGGCTCTGCAGCCTTCGGAATTGTGTGGACGACGTTTCCGTCCGAATGTCTGATAGTATTCCCCAGTCTCATCCTATACACCAACGTCAGTATTCGTTCGGTTACCACTTCCGCCAGTAAGTCTAGAAATTCAGATGGAATATTATCTACCCCTTCTGCCTTCTGACTTAGACTTCTTAATGTAGTCTGAATTGTGGTGTTAGGTGCGTTCAACCCATGACCAGTACAATTTCCTATTTCATCTCAATCAAAATCTTATACAGGTTGTTACAAAAAGGTACGGCCAAACTTTCAGGAAACATTCCTCATACACAAAGAAAGAAAATACGTTATGTGGACATGTGTCCGGAAACGCTTACTTTCCATGTTAGAGCTCATTTTATTACTTCTCTTCAAATCACATTAATCATGGAATGGAAACACACAGCAACAGAGCGTACCAGCGTGACTTCAAACACTTTGTTACAGGACATGTTCAAAATGTCCTCCGTTAGCGAGGATACATGCATCCACCCTCCGTCGCATGGAATCCCTGATGCGCTGATGCAGCCCTGGAGAATGGCGTATTGTATCACGGCCGTCCACAATACGACCACGAAGAGTCTCTACATTTGGTACCGGGGTTGCGTAGGCAAGAACTTTCAAATGCCCCCATAAATGAAAGTCAAGAGGGTTGAGGTAAGGAGAGCGTGGAGGCCATGGAATTGGTCCGCCTCTACCAATCCATCGAGCACCGAATCTGTTGTTGAGAAGTGTACGAACATTTCGACTGAAATGTGCAGGAGCTCCAACGTGCATGAACGACATGTTGTGTCGTACTTGTAAAGGCACATGTTCTAGTAGCACAGGTAGAGTATCCCGTATGAAATCATGGCGGTGAATCGAGGAAGTACAGTACATACTGACTAAACTAAAATGAGCTCTAACATGGACATTAAGCGTTTCCGGACACATGTCCACATAACATCTTTTCTTTATTAGTGTGTGAGGAATGTTTCCTGAAAGTTTGGCCGTACCTTTTTGTTACACCCTGTATACTTACGTCCTCCGGAAGACATCACAATGTAAATAATGAAAGTTACCGTGTATCACTGCTCTAAGTACATACATGGCGCAATTGGAGGTCAGCTCTGCACTAACAATTTACAGCAATTGTAGAAGCGTGTGATGGCACATACCTCTGGAAACAGGGAAGAATCCACTGTACCACCACTTCGTTACCAAGCTCAGTCTTGCTGACAATCCTATGCTGTGAGAATGTAACCCTTACAAGTTATCACTCTTACTGTGTAGCTTCACAATTTGCTCTGAAAATAACGGAGTACTTTCAACATGACGCAAATTAGACATGGCCCACTCATTACAAAAAACATAACCTTCTGAATATTTATACCGCAGAGAGAAGTGCAGTTAAGTGTTCCCTCTCAAATAACTTCGTCTTTGCTTCGAGACAAGCGTCTGGTGCCCATGAAGCACGTATATGTGCGTCTGCAGAAGACCGACGTAATTATGTTCGGTTGATCTTACGTGAAAATATAGACTGTAGGATGGCGTTGAATCGTCGCCACAAAAACGTTGTCAGTTCTGACGTAAGTTGAGTGCCGCTATCAAACGAAATGTTAGCTCGTATGCTGTCGAACTCGGAACCGTTGTTGTTCCACAGTGACAATGATGCTGGAGGGGGGCAGGGGGGAGGGAGTGGAGAGTTGAGTGATCTTACCTGCAGGCCTCTTGGCACCTGACGAGGACACCCTAACGTGCTAATTCTATGGATTGCTGCACATCAAACAGATAATGGTCGATAGGACTTCAACTAACGTCGAAAATTGCACTAGAACATTTCTTTGAAAGTTATGTTTTCTTTTGTTGAAGACTTATCCCGAGAAAAGGTATGATGTTACATACATGGGATATTTCACATCTGAGCGAATCATTAGCAGTCTGCAGAGACCTAGTCTTTTAGTAGAAGCAGCACCACTTACCCACACTCCTTATGAAACGACTTAGTTTTGTATGGATGCATCGACCTGTTACGAACCTAGTAGCCCGTCGCAAAATTCGTTCAATAAATAGTATCATATCGATTGCGATGCATAATCAGTGGATGAGTTAATACACAACTGATTCCATTTGCTTTGGATGCACTGCGCTTTCTGTGAAACATACCAAAAAACTGTCTTCAGTGTCTTCCTTAGTTGACTCAGGTGACTCGCCTCTCCGAGGGCTGATGCACTCTTTAGCACTGCTGCTCCGACACCTTTTTGCGTTGAGAATCTGAGCACAAGAAAAATACTGACCGCTGCTCTCATGTCGTTCTCTTTAGGCTTTTGTATTTCTATCCATTTGTTGGTTTTGAATTGATGTTTCCTTTTAACTTGAGAGACAACTTGTCTGGTGTATAGTGGTTCAAATGTTCTGATGCATTTGTGAAGGCTAACTACGAACAAAACTGGCTTGTTTAATAGCTGACGCCCCTCCCTACATTAATTTTGTATTGGTGAATTGTATGAACATTGTCACTTACCTGTAACTTTCAGATACAAAGCTATTGCACTGGTTATCCCAAAGGTAAAGAGTGATTGAATTTTTTAATTTCACGCGAAGGATAAATAGCGTTGGTAGCGGTTGTGGTGTAAGACATGTGGTCTGTTGCACCATGTCTGCCATTTTAAACTTATGACAATTCTGAACTTCCCAATATTTTTCAATAAGGGTTTAAGCATGAACGCTCTTCTGGCATTTTAGAATGTACTCATTAATTTAATTTAGGTCACAAGGCCTGTGATGACAGGGGTAACTACACCATCATGACAGACAACTTCCTAAGCTACTACCTTGCGTGTACAAATTTCCCGTCCGTTTTTGCTTAGGATACACAGTATCTTGGATGCTAAATTTGAGACACAGTGTCCATGATCTATAGGGGAGCTAGATGCACTGTGAGGGTCAGTGTGGTGGAGGAAAACATCCACAGCAATTTCGTCTTGGATTTTCAATTTCTCACTGTTCTGAACTTAGGACAAATGGTTTCTTGGACATCAAAGTTGGGACTCGGTGGCCACGGTCTGCTACTACGTGGGGATGGCTGAGGTGGTGCCGGGGGGGCTGTTGACATTTGACGATCTCCGGCACACTATTCCATCAGTGACTGGTGGCTGAAGGTGTCACTCAGGGCTAGAGGTCCCCCTCTTTCAGCTTGGAGATGGCACAGTATGGTATTGTGTCTACTGACCTGTAGTGACATGACTCCATACTCTGGTAGGCAATTCGCCTGGATTCTTCTCTTGGCTTGGAGTACAGTCACCCGTGCAGAAAATGCTTTATTAAAATGTATCTCCAAATTCACATTCCACGGAGCCACCACCAGCTTGCACACTGTCTTTTCGACAAGTTGGGTCCGTATCTTTGTTGGGTCTGCGCCACTCTCGAACCCTACCATCAGCCCTTTTTTTTTTTCGTCATCAGTCTACTGACTGGTTTGATGCGGCCCGCCACGAATTCCTTTCCTGTGCTAACCTCTTCATCTCATAGTAGCACTTGCAACCTACGTCCTCAATTATTTGCTTGACATATTCCAATCTCTGTCTTCCTCTACAGTTTTCGCCATCTACAGCTCCCTCTAGTACCATGGAAGTCATTCCCTCATGTCTTAGCAGATGTCCTATCATCCTGTCCCTTCTCCTTATCAGTGTTTTCCACATATTCCTTTCCTCTCCGATTCTGCGTAGAACCTCCTCATTCCTTACCTTATCAGTCCACCTAATTTTCAAGATTCGTCTATAGCACCACATCTCAAATGCTTCGATTCTCATCTTTTCCGGGTTTCCCACAGTCAATGTTTCACTACCATACAATGCTGTACTCCAGACGTACATCCTCAGAAATTTCTTCCTCAAATTAAGGCCGGTATTTGATATTAGTAGACTTCTCTTGGCCAGAAATGCCTTTTTTGCCATAGCGAGTCTGCTTTTGATGTCCTCCTTGCTCCTTCCGTCATTGGTTATTTTACTGCCTAGGTAGCAGAATTCCTTAACTTCATTGACTTCGTGACCCTCAATCCTGATGTTAAGTTTCTCGCTGTTCTCATTTCTACTACTTCTCATTACCTTCGTCTTTCTCCGATTTAATCTCAAACCATATTGTGTACTCATTAGACTGTTCATTCCGTTCAGCAGATCATTTAATTCTTCTTCACTTTCACTCAGGATAGCAATGTCGTCAGCGAATCGTATCATTGATACCCTTTCACCTTGTATTTTAATTCCACTGCTGAACCTTTGTTTTATTTCCGTCATTGCTTCCTCGATGTACAGATTGAAGAGTAGGGGCGAAAGGCTACAGCCTTGTCTTACACCCTTCTTAATACGAGCACTTCGTTCTTGATCGTCCACTCTTATTATTCCCTACTGGTTGTTGTACATATTGTATATGACCCGTCTCTCCCTATAGCTTACACCTACCTTTTTCAGACTATCGAACAACTTCCACCATTTTATATTGTCAAACGCTTTTTCCAAGTCGACAAATCCTATGAACGTGTCTTGATTTTTCTTTAGCCTTGCTTCCATTATTAGCCGTAACGTCAGAATTGCCTCTCTCGTTCCTTTACTTTTCCTAAAGCCAAACTGATCGTCACCTAGCGCATTCTCAATTTTCTTTTCCATTCTTCTGTATATTATTCTTGTAAGCAGCTTCGATGCATGAGCTGTTAAGCTGACTGTGCGATAATTCTCGCATTTGTCGGCTCTTGCCGTCTTCGGAATTGTGTGGATGATGCTTTTCCGAAAGCCAGATGGTATGTCGCCAGACTCATATATTCTACACACGAACGTGAATAGACGCTTTGTTGCCACATACCCCAATGATTTTAGAAATTGTGATGGAATGTTATCTATCCCTTCTGCCTTATTTGACCGTAAGTCCTCCAAAGCTCTTTTAAATTCCGATTCTAATACTGGATCCCCTATCTCTTCTAAATCGACTCCTGTTTCTTCTTCTATCACATCAGACAAATCTTCACCCTCATAGAGACATTCAATGTATTCTTTCCACCTATCTGCTCTCTCCTCTACATTTAACAGTGGAACTCCCGTTGCACTCTTAATGTTACCACCGTTGCTTTTAATGTCACCAGAGGTTGTTTTGACTTTCCTGTATGCTGAGTCTGTCCTTCCGACAATCATATCTTTTTCGATGTCTTCATATTTTTCCTGCAGCCATTTCGTCTTAGCTTCCCTGCACTTCCTATTTATTTCATTCCTCAGCGACTTGTATTTCTGTATTCCTGATTTTCCCGGAGCATGTTTTTACTCCCTCCTTTCATCAATCAACTGAAGTATTTCTTCTGTTACCCATGGTTTCTTCGCAGCTACCTTCTTTGTACCTATGTTTTCGTTCCCAACTTCTGTGATGGCGCTTTTTAGAGATGTCCATTCCTCTTCAACTGTACTGCCTACTGCGCTATTCCTTATTGCTGTATCTATAGCGTTAAAGAACTTCAAACGTATCTCGTCATTCCTTAGTACTTCCGTATCCCACTTCCTTGCGTATTGATTCTTCCTGACTAATGTCTTGAACTTCAGCCTACTCTTCTTCACTACTATTTTGTGATCTGAGTCTATATCTGCTCCTGGATGCGCCTTACAATCCAGTATCTGATTTCGGAATCTCTGTCTGACCATGATATAATCTAATTGAAATCTTCCCGTATCTCCCGGCCTTTTCGAAGTATACCTCCTCCTCTTGTGATTCTTGAACAGGGTATTCGCTATTACTAGCTGATACTTGTTACAGAACTCAATTAGTCTTTCTCCTCTTTCATTCCTTGTCCCAAGCCCATATTCTCCTGAAACCTTTTCTTCTACTCCTTCCCCTACAACTGCATTCCAGTTGCCCATGACTATGAGATTCTCGTCCCCCTTTACATACTGCATCCCCCTTTCAATATCCTCATTCACTTTCTCTATCTGTTCATCTTCAGCTTGCGACGTCGGCATGTATACCTGAACTATCGTTGTCGGTGTTGGTCTGGTGTCGATTCTGATTAGAACAACCCGGTCACTGAACTGTTCACAGTTCCTGCTGCTGTTGATATTACCCGATACTCATCTGACCAGAAGTCCTTGTCTTCCTTCCACTTCACTTCACTGACCCCTACTATATCTAGATTGAGCCTTTGCATTTCCCTTTTCAGATTTTCTAGTTTTCCTACCACGTTCGGCCGGCCGCGGTGGTCTAGCGGTTCTAGGCGCTCAGTCCGGAACCGCGCGACTCCTACGGTCGCAGGTTCGAATCCTGCCTCGGGCATGGGTGTGTGTGATGTCCTTAGGTTAGTTAGGTTTAATAAGTTCTAAGTCCTAGGGGACTGATGACCACAGATGTTAATTCCCATAGTGCTCAGAGCCATTTTAACCAACCTACCACGTTCAAGCTTCAGACATTCCACGCCCCGACTCGTAGAACGTTATCCTTTCGTTGATTATTCAATCGTTTTCTCATGGTAACCTCCCCCTTGGCAGTCCCATCCCGGAGATCCGAATAGGGGACTATTCCGGAATCTTTAGCCAATGGGGAGATCATCATGACACTTCTTCAATTGCAGGCCACATGTCCTCTGGATACACGTTACGTGTCTTTAATGCAGTGGTTTTCATTGCCTTCTGCATCCTCATGTCGTTGATCATTGCTGATTCTTCCGCCTTGAGGGGCAATTTCCCATCCCTAGGACAAGAGAGTGCCCTGATCCTCTATCCGCTCCTCCGCCCTGTTTGACAAGGCTGTTGGCAGAATGAGGCTGACTTCATACGCCGGAAGTCTTCGGCCGCCAATGCTGATTATTTATCAAAATTTAGGCAGTGGCGGAGATCGAACCCGGGACCGAAGACGCTACCCCTAGACCACGGGCTCTTACCAGCTGAAATTGGGACTCATCTGACCAGGCCACGGTGTTCCGTCGTCTAGGGTCCAACCGATATGGTCACGAGCCCAGCAGAGGCGCTGCAGGCAATGTCGTGCAGCTAGCAAACGTACCCGTGTCGGTCGTCTGCTGCCATAGTCCATAAACGCAAATTTCGCCTCGCTGTCCCAACGGACACGTTAGTCTTACGTCCCGCGTTGATTTCTGCTGTTATCTCGTGTGGTTTTGCTTGTCTGTTAGCACTGATTGTGCAAACGCCGTTGCTCTCTGCCATTAAGTGAAGGTCTTTGGCTGCTGCGTTGTCTGTGGTGGGAAGTAATGTTTGAAATTTGGTACTATCACCACACTCTTGACACTGTGGTCCTAGGAATACTGAATTCCGTAACTATTTTCGAAATGGAATGTCCCATGTGTCTAGGCCCAATTACCACTCAATGTTCAGAGTCTGTCAGTTCTCGTCGTGTGACCACAATCACGCCTGAAAACTTTTCACATGAAAAACCTTAGTACGAGTGAGATCTCCGTTAATATCGGGTGATCAAAAAGTCAGTATAAATTTGAATACTTAATAAACCATGGAATAATGTAGACAGAGAGGTAGAAATTGACACACATGCTTGATATGACATGGGGTTTTATTAGAACAAAAAAAAAGTATTGCTAGACGCGTGAAAGATCTCTTGCGCGCGTCGTTTGGTGATTATCGTGTGATAACCCGCCACTTTCGTCATACTTGGCCTTCCAGGTCCCCAGACCTCAGTCCGTGCGATTATTGGCTTTGGGGTTACCTGAAGTCGCAAGTGTATCGTGATCGATCGACATCTCTAAGGATACTGAAAGACAACTTCCGACGCCAGTGCCTCACCATAGCTCCGGACATGCTTTACAGTGCTGTTCAGAACATTATTACTCGACTACAGCTATTGTTGAGGAATGATGGTGGACATATTGAACTTTTCCTGTAAAGAACATCATCTTTGCTTTGTCTTACTTTGTTATGCTAATTATTGCTATTCTGATCAGATGGAGCGCCATCTGTCGGACATTTTTGAACGTTTGTATTTTTTTGGTTCTACTGAAACCCCATGTCATTCCAAGCATGTTTATCAATTTTTACCTCTCTATCTACATTAATCCGTGATTTATTCAGTTTTCAAATTTATACTGTCTTTTCGATCACCCAGTACATTGATCTTTCATACAATGTGTGCGCTATCTGCATATGTACATATCTACTTTTGTGGCCTGAGTACGAGTGAAATTTCCGATAGTACCGAGTGATCAGAAAGTCAGTATAAATTTGAAAACGTAATAAACCACGGAATAATGTAGATAGAGAGGTAGAAATTGACACACATGCTTGGAATGACATGGGGTTTTACTACAACAACAACAAAAAAAACATAGTATTGCTAGACACGTGAAAGATCTCTTGCGCGCGTCGTTTGGTGATGATCGTGTGCTCAGCCGCCACTTTCGTCATACTTGGCCTCCCAGGTCCCCAGACCTCAGTCCGTGCGATTATTGGCTTTGGGGTTACCTGAAGTCGCAAGTGTACCGTGATCGACCGACATCTCTAAGGATGTTGAAAGACAACATCCGACGCCAGTGACTCACCATAACTCCGGACATGCTTTATAGTGCTGTTCCGAACATTATTATTCGACTACAGCTATTGTTGAGGAATGATGGTGGACATATTGAACTTTTCCTGTAAAGAACATCATCTTTGCTTTTTCTTACTTTGTTATGCTAACTATTGCTATTCTAATCAGATGAAGTGCCATCTGTCGGATATTTTTTGAACGTGTGTATTTTTTTTTTTTTTTTTTTTGTTCTAATAAAACCCCATGTCATTCCGAGCATGTGTGTCAATTTGTACCTCTCTGTCTACATTATTCCGTGATTTATTCAGTTTTCAAATTTATAATGACTTTTTGATCACCCGGTACATTGACCTTTAATACATTGTGTACGCTGTCTGCATATGTACATGTCTACTTTTGTCGCCTCAGTGTATCTCATTGTTCTCGCGGAAATGTAGAGCTCGGACAGAGGATAAAGTTTTAGTATTATAAACTGCATAGCTTAGATACGAAGACTTTCCAGAAAAGAAAAAAAAGGAATAATTGAATTTGTTATGTGCAAGTGTGGTAACCTGTAATTACCATACCATTCACGCCGGCACCTCGCCGTGCGTCAGAAGGCAACAGGACATGAGGCGCCTGTCCTTTGATCTGCCCGCAGCGGTCCAGATAGCGGCCACATCAGACGCCACCGACAGCCACGCAGCCCGAGTTGAGCGCACAGCCACTGCGCACAGCTACCACGTGAAGACAACTATGATTTGGTGGAGTGCTCTCCTCCTTAATTTGTAACGTTTCAGTGACTGGTAGCTACACTTCGCTCTGTCATCTAGGAGCCTAGCTACGTATATGGACTCCATACTAGACGCAATTGTGGTTTCATATTAAAGTGATTGTCTGTTACTCGTACTCTGAATTTTGTGTATTGTAACAGGAATGAAAGGTGTTTTGTCATCATTATTACTATTTATTTGTGTGAAGTTTTCTTACTGAACCCCTACTCAGTGTTATCTAAGTAATCCTTCAATTCCTATGGATTGATGTAATGACTTGACGGCCGTTGCGGTATTCAGTGCAGTGTGGACTCTGCTTTATCCCAAAATTATAATATTAATCTGCGGCAGCGGTAGCGGTAGCCTTGCAATAAATTTAAGAGATAAAAATAGGTGGAATTACTGGTAGCAGAATAGGATTTAACAAGATTTTTTCCTAGAATAAATAGAATTCTTCCAATGTAATCTGAAGTCCATTATTTCACCATGAATGCTACGGGATATCTAATACCCTGATTCTGAAAACCTTGAAACGTGATAGAGCACTTTCACTTTCTTCCCATGCTCATGTCCGAATTTAAATTTCCATAGAAATAGCATTTACTTTAAATGATTTTTCTTGTGTTTGATAACATGGAACTGAAAATTCTAAATTTATTGCTGCTATCCACATCAAAATCAGTCCAATATCTTGGGTCTCATTTAATTTTAAGGGTACTGAAGATGCAAATTACGGAGCCGAGCTCGGAAGCCATGTTTTCCATTGTTCCGAAGAATCACAATGAACAACAGCCTAGCGACGAAAAACGATGGTGAGGGGTTCGAATTAATTTGCTGAAGAGTGTCGCATGTGGAGACGCCAACGCATCTCTTGGAGTCTTCTTGAATCCAGGCTGGCGAACATAGGCACTTCGACTTTAACGACAAGTGAGTCGCATTTGAAATGAATGGACACACCGTGCCTTAGGAGTGGCCGACTTGTTCATGTTTCCTTAGGTGGGAAGTTTATAAAATAGTGTATCAAGAATATTAATATCTGCAGATAAGCGGATATAATGATACTGTATTATCGTAATAAATGCTTCGATGCGAGTAGGCATGCGTCAGTTCTGAACAATAATACTTTCAGTTTAGGTTTCCTAAGTAAAATCACGTATATGACGTCACGGATACTAGAAACTTCATTTATCGGGATAGTGGACCATTGTTCACCAGGACAGTGTGACGTGTTTCGACCGAAAGCAGATTACGTCGCCGTTTTCGCAAGGTTCTGAGTGGTGTAGAAATGTTATAGAAGGCTGATCGTCTTTGACGATTGAAATGTTTCAGATCGCTTAGTAAGTGAGTTTCAATGTTGTCATCCAGTGTTTGAGTTTTATGGTGATATTACCTCCAAGCTTGGACACCATTAGATCATATATATGTACACGACGGTACAATCAGACGTGTATAAGAAAGTAGTTGCGAGAGGTGTCCCCCTCCCCAGAAGTGATCCTGTTAAACTCCATCTTTTGATAAATATAACGTGCTCACAGACTGTTTGAATGCCACCGACATCCAAATTTAATTTATGAATTGCCGAGGTCTTTATTTGTACATGGCATCAGCCCCGTTCGTAATCAGATGCGTAATTTTGTGCTTTAGTTTGCGTACATTACATTTTCATTATTGTTCTCTTGTGCATTTTATGTTACTGTTCTTTTAGCCCGTTGTACATACCAGCCGTAGTATTGTGTTTCTCATTTTGGATTTTTTCTTATCTTTTAAGTACGTCTCTCTCTATGCTACACTTCTCACATTGTTACATGATGTCATTTGCAATTTTTTGCTTCCGCTATTGTTGTACTTACTGTACGATGTTCGGTGTTTGTTCTTTAATGGTTCAAATGGCTGTGAGCCATATAGAACTTAGAACTACTTGAACCTAACTAAGCTAAGGACATCACTCACATCCATGCCCGAGGCAGGATTCGAACCTGCGACCGTAGCGGTCGCGCGGTTCCAGACAGTAGCGCCTAGAACCGCTCGGCCACCCCGGCTGGCTTGTTCTTTAATGTTTTGTTTTTTACTGCAAGAGCATATGCATTTTGTCATGATGTTGTTTAGCGCTGTTTGTAATTCTGCACTAATGTCATCGTCATCGCTGTCGCCAGCTGTCTGGTGTTTCTCTAACTGCGCTTTTATTTTACTTTTAGGAATATGTCTGTGTGCCCATTTCGTAATAATGTGCTGTTCTGCATTTTTGCGAGTATGTTTCTTTCGCACTTTATAACCTTTGTTGCCCATATGGTCCTTTTCACCCAAAGCGAAAATAAATAAATAAAAAAAACAGCATATGCTACTACCCTGCGCCCTCCTTCGCTGCTGTAAAGGTAAGTCGCGCTACGCTCGCTAGTTTGCTGAAGTGTGAGGTGTTTTCTCAATATTGTATAGTTGTATACATATTAGCAGATAGACGTCTGGTCGAAAATGTGTATGTATAATCTGGAAAAATGGTGGAATTCTGTGTTAACATAGTACCGAAGTAGTCATTCAATACGAGCGCCCTTGTACGAGTGAAAATCCGCGTAGCAGAAATAGTAGCAAAAAAATGGCTCTGAACACTATAGGACTTAACATCTATGGTCATCAGTCCCCTAGATCTTAGAACTACTTAAACCTAACTAACCTAAGGGCAGCACACAACACCCAGCCATCACAAGGCAGAGAAAATCCCCGACCCCGCCGGGAATCGAACTCGGGAACCCGGGCGTGGGAAGCGAGAACGCTACCGCACGACCACGAGATGCGGGCAAATAGTAGCATTTTAATAGGTGTATGTAGAAGCGAATGTTTAACTTTCGCCCGTGTGTTTAGTTTTCCATCGTTTTCATGAGTTCTACATCTGTATCTGCATACATACTCCGCAAGCCACCTACGGTGCGTAGCGGAGTGTAGATTGTACCACTACTTGTCATTTCCTTTCCCGTTCCAGTTGCAAACAGAGCGAGGGAAAACGACTTTCTACATGCTTTCTACATGCTGTTATCTTCGTGATTCATACGTGAAATGCAGGTTGGCCGCAGCAGTGAACCGTATAATTACTACTGGTTCACCAAAGGTTATTAATTTCAATCAATACACAAAATGTAAAGTGGAAGTAGGTGCCAAGGAATAACTGGTGAAATTACACATAATTTTCAATAACACTTTTTATTTCAATTTGGTACAAGACTTTACGATATTTTTTTAAAAAACAACAATCATTTAACAAATAAGTCACAGTTTACCATAGGAAAGGACTTTAAGTTATTAAATTATTATAAAAAGTTTCACGCCAGTAAAAGGCAAGCAATTTAACGTATACAACGCGACGCTCTATAATATTTCAAGCTCAGCTAAATTACAGGTTAATTTCTCTCCATTTATTAAATAGCGCAGAATCTAACTTGTCTGCAACATATAAAGAAAATCCTCACAGTTAATAACATTAACATTTCCAAAATATGTAAAGTGGAAGTAGGTGCCAAGGAATAACTGGTGAAATTACACATAATTTTCAATAACACTTTTTATTTCAATTTGGTACAAGACTTTACGATATTTTTTTAAAAAACAACAATCATTTAACAAATAAGTCACAGTTTACCATAGGAAAGGACTTTAAGTTATTAAATTATTATAAAAAGTTTCACGCCAGTAAAAGGCAAGCAATTTAACGTATACAACGCGACGCTCTATAATATTTCAAGCTCAGCTAAATTACAGGTTAATTTCTCTCCATTTATTAAATAGCGCAGAATCTAACTTGTCTGCAACATATAAAGAAAATCCTCACAGTTAATAACATTAACATTTCCAAAACATATAAAAAACAAATTTAACAAATTTATCCCAGTTAGCTTACGGTAAACCCACACTCTCGCCAGGTAGGACATGCGAACTTTTACAACATTCTCCTTTCAAGGCAACAATTTCAACCCTTAATGAAATGGCATACTTTTGCATGGCACGAAAACACACTAATAACGAATTACCTGTATAAAACACATAAGCACGTTGGGTAAAAGCCTTAAAAGTTATTGAATGGAAAGACACACAACAGTTTTTGCTGACTAGAAACAATATAAAAAGTCCACTACAGCGTACATTGATTACAGCCAAATATACATAAACACAAATTGACGTAAGTTACAGCTTCCAGATGAGCAGGAATTCGTTATGCAATTGACTAGTTCTTACCACGAGACAAAAAGAATTTTTCGTCTGTCTTAGAGTATCTTTTACACGTGAGTCTAGTAATACTAGTTATGGCAGGTGAGAGAATGGATCAGGTCTTAGTGCCTTGCATTTTAAACAGTACAGCCGTTGGTGTTTTAGACTTTCACAGACATGGCAGAGGCTAACAGTCGAATAAGCTGGGAGGGGAAAGAAGCAATCCGAACCACATATTTACTCTGACTCCCCCCTTTCGTCCTAAAAAGGGGACAAACGGACCACGCTATCTAATATTACCACCTTCCCGCGGGTGGGCAGACGAGAATGAATGGCGGGAAACCCCCGAAAAATACGGCTGGTATAATTAACAGGTATAAGTAAACTGAATTCAAATAAACTTCATAAAATCTATTAACCATCAATACTCAACTTCTGGTGCGTTACGACTCCCAGGATTGAACCAACGCAGCACCTCCAAATGCTCTGCCGAGCCGCCCGCTGCCAGCCGTTTCAACGAACGCGGGAAGGTGCGCCGATTTTCAGAACCTCCTCGCCGGTCGACAGCATACGGCCGAACCGCAAATTAGGCCTCTCGCGGACCCACGCTCAGGACGATTCCTTTCGCGACGAGCAGTTAACGCCCCATACCACGGAGCCGCTGCTCGCGTCGCTTACGCTGATGCCGCGGTCTGCGTGCTGTCCCTCTAGTGCCGGCAGAGAAGTCGCTTCTTGATGCCCCGACTGCCAACTCTCTCCACGAGAGCCCATACAGGCACTTCTTAAGCCCACGCGAACAGCCCACTTTTCCCCTTTCCCGCTTGAGGGAGACGCCTAGGCCTTCAATTGCGACAACTCGCCACCGCAAGAAAACGGAGGGCGACAGCTTCACGCAACGCGCTGCGGCGCGCTTTTCAAAGCTAACTTTTCTACGGCTCAAGCAATAATGTTCTGCACTCAGTTTCAAATTTATGACCTCTAAATTTTGTGACAAGTGTTCCGCTAAAAGAACGTCGCGTTCTCTTCAGGAATCCCATTTCAGTTCCCGAAGGAATTCCGTAACACTTTCGTGTTGTTCTAACCTACCGGTAACGAATCTCTGAATTGCTTCAGTGTCTTCCGTTAATGCGACATGGTGCGGATCCCAAACACTCGAGCAGTACACGAGAATGCGTCTCACTATGGTCCCACAGGCGATCTCCTTCACGGGTACACCACACTTTCCTAAAATTCTCCCAATAAACCCAACTCGACCATTCGCCTTCCCTACTATAATCGATACGTGCTCGCTCCATTTCATATCACTTTAAGCCAAGATTCATCGACGTGACTGTGTCAAACGGCGCACTATGAATGCTTCATTCGAACATCACGGCTTTTTTTTTTTTTTTCAAACCATCGGCATTAACGTCTACTTTCATACATTTGGAGTTTATTGCAATTCATCACACGAAGTAGAAACTTTTTCTAGGTCATCTTCTGTCCAGCTGCAGCCATTCAACGACGATACCTTCCCGTACATGGCAGCATCATCAGCAAACAGCCGCATATTCTGATCACCTTGTCCGCCAGATCATCTATGTATTTAAAAAATAATAGCGGTCCTCGTTCAGTACCCTGGGGCACACCTGACAATACTCTTGTCACTGACGAACACTCGTCATCAAGTACAACGTGCTGGGTTTTGTTATTGAAGCAGTTTTCGAGCCACTCAGATATCTGGGAACCCATTTAGTATGTTCGTACCTCGCTTAACAGTCGGTATGGAGCACTGTGTCAAATGTTTTTTGGTAATCAAGAATACGAAGTCTGTCTGTCGCTATTCAGTCAATGGTCGGAGAACATCATGTGAGAAGAGGGCAAGCTGAGTTTCACACGAACGTTGCTTTGTAAATCCACGGTGATTTGTAGGCAGAAGCTTTTCCGTCCCAAAAGAAATTTATTACATTCGAAGTCCGAATATGTTCCAGAATTCTGCAACAAACCGATAATGGAGAATACGGTGAGAAGGGTTAGTGGCTCTCATAAAGGTTCCTTGGATTATAGTGTGCAGTAGAAGCTATTTTGATCAAGATGTGGCACTAATGTACACTAATTGCATTGATGGACGCAGGACATCCATTAAATATTCGCCTTTTAGCAGACTAGTTGGCTGCTTATTTGCGCGCTAAACATCGTAGTTGCTGATCTGTCATTAATCTTAAAGTAAGCATATATGCCACAATAAGACGCGCAGTCTCAGAGGAACACGTGCTGTGTAAGGTGGATAGATGAGTTTGGCTGGTTTCTGTGACACCGAGCCAGTAGCCACTTACACCATCCCAGATGACTATGTGCCAAAGTGTTCTAGGTCATGGCTGAAACTATGCTGGCCACACCGACAGAAAGTTCCCTTTTTAAAGAGACTTCGAAATAAAAAAAAATTACAGAGCTTGTAGAATCCGACACCTAATATAAGGAACTCTTATAATATCTTCAGCGTAAATGTATTGTATAAAGATAAGAACCACCAAAACCGTCTGGAAATTTGATATTAACCTTAAGGAACGTATAATTAAAAATTATGAAAAAAATGGCTCTAAGCACTATGGGGCTTAACATTGGAGGTCATCAGACCGGTAGACTTAGAATTACTTAAACCTAACTAACCTAAGGACATCACATACATCCACGCCCGAGACAGGATTCGAACCTGCGACCATGACAGCAGCGCGGTTCCGGACTGAAGCTCCTAGAACCGCTCGGCCACAACGTCCGGCTAAAATTATGATTTTGACGTCTCGTTGTCGATGAGGTCATTACAGGCGGAGCACAAGAAAGGACTGTTGAAAGACGAGGAAGGAAAACGCCATTCACAGGACCAGGTTACAGGAGACGGAGCTATCATTGGGGAGGGAAATCATCTTTCAAAAGGACTATCTTTGCATTCGCTATAAGCGATTTAGGGAAACCACGGAAAAAAACATACACTACTGGCCATTAAAACTGCTACACCAAGAAGAAATGCACATGATAAACGCGTATTCATTGGACAAATATATTATACTAGAAGTGACATTTGATTACGTTTTCACGCACTTTGGGTGCACAGATCCTGAGAAATCAGTATCCAGAAAAACCACCTCTGGCCGCAATAACGGCCTTGAAACGCCTGGGCATTGAGTCAAACTCAGCGTGGATGGCGTGTACAGGTACAACTGCCCAAGCAACTTCAACACGATACCACAGTTCATCAAGAGTAGTGAGTGGCGTATTGTGACGAGCCAGTTGCTCGGCCACCATTGACGTTTTTAGTTGGTGAGAGATCTGGAGAATGTGCTGGCCAGGGCAGCAGTCGAACATTTTCTGTATCCAGAAAGGCCCGTACAGGACCTGCAACATGCGGTCGTGCATTATCCTGCTGAAATGTGGGGTTTCGCAAGGATCGAATGAAGGGTAGAGCCACGGGCCGTAACACATCTGAAATGTAGCGTCCACTGTTCAAAGTGCCGTCAATGTAAACAAGAGGTGACCGAAACGTGTAACCAATGGCACCCCACACCACCACGCCCGATGATACGCCAGTATGGCGATGACGAATACACGCTTCCAATGTGCGTTTACCGCGATGTCGCCAAACACGGATGCGACCATCATGATGCTGTAAACAGAACCTGGATTCATCCGAAAAAATGACGTTTTGCCATTCGTGCTCCCAGGTTCATCTTTGAGTAACCATCGCAGGCGCTCCCGTTTGTGACGCAGCGTCAAGGGTAATCGCAGCCATGGTATCGGAGGTGATAGTTCATGCTGCAGCAAACGTCGTCGAACTGTTCGTGCAAATGGTTGTTGTCTTGCAAACGTCCCCATCTGTTGACTCAGGGATCGAGACGTGGCTGTACAATCCTTTACAGCCATGCGGATAAGATGCCTGTCATTTCGATTGCTAGTAATACGAGGTCGTTGCGATCCAGCACGGCGTTCCTATTACCCTTCTGAACCCACCGATTCCATATTCTGCTAACAGTCATTGGATCTCGACCAACGCGAGCAGCAATGTCGCGATACGATAAACCGCAATCGCGATAGGCTACAATCCATCCTTTATCAAAGTCGGAAACGTGATGGTACGCATTTCTCCTCCTTACACGAGGCATCACAACAACGTTTCAACAGGCAACGCCTGTCAACTGCAGTTTGTGTATGAGAAATCTGTTGGAAACTTTCCTCATGTGAGCACGTTGTAGGTGTCGCCACCGGCGCCAACCTTGTGTGACTGCTCTGAAAAGCTAGTCATTTGCATATCACAGCATCTTCTTCGTGTCGGTTGAATTTCGCGTCTATAGCACGTCATCTTCGTGGTGTAGCAGTTTTAATGGCCAGTGGTGTAAATGTATGTGACATGACGGGGGTTTCAACTGTAGTTCTAAGTATGCGTCCGTTGTATTACCTCTGCGAAACCTCGTTCTGTTCACTGTACACTGATGAGCAAAAATACTGTGCCCTTTGTGCACCTCTATATTCGATCCGGTCAAGTGACATTGCGGACACGTGACTCGTAAGAAAAGTGCATAAAAGATACAAAGATGAACAGCTTTTCATTCTAGCGACGATACGGGTGCAAATCGGAAAATCCACTCCACTGACGCATTAGACTCTTACAAGGCCAGAAGGTTATGATTTGGGTACGACCATATCGCAAACGTCGAAGCTGTCACGTTGCTACTGCAGTGAGCATTTGTCGAAAGCAGTTGAAGAACGGTGGAACCACGAGTAACGCTGACCTGTCAGGGAACGTGAAATGTACGTGTACGAGGAGCTGCTACCATCACAGCGTGGAATTTCACGTTCCAGTACATTGCGCAGCGTGAAATAACAAATCTGGCATGTAAATTTTTTTTTGGAGATGTGACACCACAATTACAACTTACGAGCCACATTGTATAGAATTAAACAACGTATTAGGCCGGTTTTATTTACCATAGAGTACGTGGTATGAATGTAAGCTGTTTCAACGCGTCATTTTAGCCACGATTTGCTGTAATAAAATTACAGGACAATACGTTCAGGCAGATAAGGGCTTCCCGTGTTTGATGTTTTACTGTTCCAGCAAGTGTGCTATGAAAGTACGCCGTTTCAGTGCTACGGTGCAACGATGATCTATCAAAAGTGTGCCGTTTCGATACAATTTGTCATCGTTCAATATCAAATAATGACGCTTGTAGATACAGACCTTAAAGAGTATATAACGTAGAGCCCTGGATGCCAAGATGAAACGGAGCCAGGTTGATAGCTTCGTGGATTATGGAGAGAATAGTACCACTTATTTCACAACTATGTACGCACAGAGGAGAATATTACTAGCACCTATCTGCAGCAAGTTTTTGCAAGTTCAAGTCCGTCCAAGGAAAAGATACATTTATACTTGTCTTGTTGAATTCCACTTGTACTTTGTTTCACCAGTGTCGCTATATAGCATTTTCATTCTATGCTATTATACACTTCTGTTGTCAATAATTATACCCTAATGCTGTGATATTATATAATTGACAGTTTCAACGTACTATGTAGCCTGATGATATCTCCTGAACCTGTGCACTGCAACTTCTAGCTTTTCAGTGTCCATAGTACACATTACCAGTACCTCTCCCCGCTAACATTCTTCAGAGCTTTGTTATTTCAAAAATTATATTGTGTGCAAATATTCTGTAGATACTGTGGTTTGAACATGCGCACTCCGTCACGCTCCCTTCCCCTTAACCTCCCTGCTGGATCTGTGGGCTACAATACTTAGTTTCCTGTGTTCCTGTCACTTTCGTGCCATATGTGCATCACCCTCCCCCCATCCCTTCTTTTATGCTGCCCGTAGTCTTTGGTGGTTTCCAGATGAAGCGGGCATCGGGCTTCGGGCAGCGGGCAGGAGGCATCTTACATGGTGCGATTTTGATATTGTTGGCATGCAGACGCCACAAGAACACAGAAATAAACTGTAGCAAGTGTAACTAGGCTGTTTAGGTTTTCATGTTGGTAACGCCACGTAGCGCTCTGTATGAAAATCACTGACTGTGCTGTGTGCCGTCTGTGGCTGGATGGCATTGTTGAAATATTCGCTATTGTAGTGTTGGACAGTTGGATGTGAACAGCACATAGCGTTGCGCAGTTGGAAGTGAGCTGCCAGCAGTGGTGGATGTGGGGAGAGAGATGGCAGAATTTTAAGAGCGGATGATCTGGACGTGTGTCCGCCAGAAAGAGTAAATTTGGAATACTGGATATCATGAACTGATAAATATATATTATGACTTTTGAACACTATTTTTTCTCTATCAAAATCTTTCATTTGCTAACTATGCCTGTCAGTAGTTAGTGCCTTCAGTAGTTTGAATCTTTTATTTAGCTGGCAGTAGTGGCGCATACTGTGTTGCAGTAGTTCGAGCAACGAAGATTTTTGTGAGGTAAGTGATTCATGAAAGGTACAGGTTATTGTTAGTGAGGGCCATTCTTTTGTAGGAATTTTTGAAAGCCACATTGCGTTGCGCTAAAAATATTGTGTGTCAGTTTAGTGTTGATCAGAATAAGTAAAGAGAGTAATGTCTGAGTACGTTCAGTTTTGCTAAGCTGTTTGAAAATCAAATAACGTAGAGGTTTATCAGCACAGTAATTCATTAATTTTTCGAAGGGGACGTTTCACAAGTAAGAACCGAAACTTACCTGTCATGCATGTAGTAATAAGAACATTTGAACGATATTGTGAGACCGTAAAAAATGCTTCATGCACAAATACTATACGGTTTTGTAATATTTATAATGTTTAAATGCCACTCAGAAAAATAAGTAACACTAAGTGTCAAAAGAGAATAACTTACGCTCCGGTTTGGACACCTGTGTAACAGCCACCTAGTAGCCCTAACACGCTGCACACTCTTTATCTTTGCCAAAATGCCGTCCAGTAGAACCATATATCTCGCCTAAGCTGGATCATCAACATATAATCGTCACGTCATCCTACACAGATGTGCAAATTGTGCATTTTATTGCATATATTGGGATTCTATTAGACGTAACAATCATATGTAAGCACTTCGTATATGGAGATGTCTATGTGCACGAGGTGCGTTTTAGCTGAGAATATTTTGTTTATGACAAACTTTTATATAATGTGCTACATTTTCGCCACCATAATGACAACGAGGGACTAGGCTCTAGCTCACAGTCAACATGTATTGCAACAAAAAGTTTTGGAAGGTATGTAAATGTAGAGTTTCCATTTCCTTTTCTTGTAATCTCAAACAAAAGAATTTTTTCTCAGATGTTACGTCATAAATCATACAGGAGATACGTTCTATATACATGCATTATGTAAGACCAGAAGGTGACAGTTACATCTGGCGAAACCGGCAGTCATAAATAAAAAAAAAAATTTGGCTATAGAAAGTTTCTTTATCAAGTATAACAGATCGTTCCTTTTAATTCACTGAAGGAAAGTAGTCGGTTGCTGTCCACTACCTTTGAATTTATTTCGCCTTCATTTTCCTAAATGAACTTGGGCCTTTCTTACTAATTCGATAGAATCATCATCTCTTATTGATTTTAAATAATGTATCTGCTGCATGTCTTGTTCTAATCACCAACGACGGGAATGTTTGACAAATGCCAAAATTCTTAAGGTAAATGTCAGTCTATATGAGTAAGTAAAACAGTTTACACACTGCAATATCTGCTCTCCCACCTATCAGCTGGTTTTATGGACTGCCTCATATTGGTATCTTATCAGTAAATGTCTTTTTTAATGATGGTGAGCAACTTCGAAAATTTCCTCTTCCATTCTAATGAAAATATGAAAAAAAAAAACTTCCTGGCACATTAAAACTGTGTGCCGGACCGAGACGCGAACTTGGGACCTTTGCGTTTCGCGGGCCAGTGCTCTACCAACTGAGCTACCCGAGCACGACTCACGCCCCATCCTCACAGCTTTACTTCTGCCAGTACCTCGTCTCCTACCTTACAAACTTTACAGAAGCTCTCTTGCGACCTTGCAGAACTAGCACTCCTGAAAGAAAGGATATGGCGGAGACATGGCCTAGCCACAGCCTGGGGGATGTTTCTAGAAGTTTGGAAGGTAGGAGACGAGGTACTGGCAGAAGTAAAGCTGTGAAGACGGGGCTTGAGTCGTGCTTGGGTAGCTCAGTTGGTAGAGCACATGCCCGCGAAAGGCAAAGGTCCCGAGTTCGAGTCTCGGTCCGGCACACAGTTTTAATCTGCCAGGAAGTTTCACATCAGCGCACACTCTGCTGTAGAGTTAAAATTTCATTCTATGAAAAAAAAAATTATCTTTAAATCCATGTGATGAAGTAGGTTAATTCAGAGTGGTGGTTGTCAATACATCATTGAGAATGTGGACATTATGGATACACAGACTGACGTTTGAAACTATAGCTATATTCAGTTTAAAACCGAAAATGGATTGAGGATTGAATTGAGTTAAGGTTCAAATGGATCAAATGGCTCTGGGCACTATGGGACTTAACTTCCGAGGTCATCAGTCCCCTAGAACTTAGAATTACTTAAACGTAACTAACTTGATATCACACACACCCGTGCCCGAGCCAGGATTCGAACCTGCGACCGGAGCGGTCGCGCGGTATAAAGAATAACTTATACTAGTATATGCCTGTTATAGTCAAATTTGACACTTGAGTCTCAACTTTATGTACAGTAATGATGGAAGCTGTAGATTTAAGAATGGGGAAATAAGCAGAATACATGAAGCGATGTTTGTGTTCGGGAGAGCATTGGACAAGGGTAGTCTGTGCAGCTATATTATCAATGCTACTACGGTGGTGCAAGGGCTAGCACACTTGCCTACTAAGCAAGCAGACGTGGGTCCGAGTCCCAGCTGTGTCACATAAACTCATCAACTCCAATCACTATTCTCCTAATGTGTATTTCAGATCATTTTACAGCATTGTTCAAACCATAAACAAGTGCCGAATCTACTTCGCGAATTCCTCTGCATGTCTTCGGCAATTACTAACGACGTTAACGCAGATAATATACGCTCGTCCGTTTCCGTACACAAACCGGGAGCTGCCTCTGGAAAGTGCTGAAGTCACATGTCACGATGAGGGGCACGTTACGCTCCGTCATCTGTAGCAGGTCGTTTCAGAGCGTGCAGCAATCACGACAGACGCAACGCCTGGCGTGCTTCGAAATGAGAAACACGTCCCGTGTGGGGAAGCCGTAAGAGACAAGGTGTTGGATGTCCACGCCTCATCATAGAATGTGAAGAGCTTTGCCAGCTCCATGAGGCAGGATAGGTGACGGTTTGTGCCAGATCTGCAGTAAAGTGCTAGTGCTGGAACACACCGTTTAGCACACTTCGTGGAGCATAAGGGTCATGTTCCCATGTTTACCCAGCGACATCGTCAATTACGATTGCAGTGCTCACATGATTTTCATGATTTCACTAGATGATCAATAGAAACAAGTCTGCTGGTCGGATGACACACGTTTAGTACTATACTAGGCTGATGAGCGCGTCTAGCTGCGCCGTCATACAGGCGAATGGCTTCTCGGAACATGCGGGACAAATGGTTCAAATGGCTCTGTGCACTATGAGACTTAACATCTGAGGTCATCAGTCCCCTAGACTTAAAACTACTTAAATCTAACTAACCTGAGGACATCACACACATTCATGCCGGTGGCAGGATTCTAAACTGCGACGTAGCAGCAGCGCGGTTCCGGATTGAAGCGCCTAGAACCGCTCGGCCACAAAAGGCGGCTCATGCGGGACAGAACGGTCGTAGACCGGTGGGAGCAATATTACACTTTGGACACATTCACCTGGCATTCCACGGGAGCTGTGGCAGTAGTCGAAGGCACCCTGAACATTACTGCGAAGTATTCATCATTTTGATTTGCAGCTCATTGTGTTGGCCGTGTTTGCAGTTAAAAAAACTAAACTGGCGCTGCTAAGGATATCCTACTCTGAAGGACGGTAAAACTCTGAAATATGATAAAGCCATGATCGCGCAAAATGTTTTCTATTGGAGACAACCAGTTTCAACAGTCTTAGCTCTCGTCTTCAGGTGTTAAACATTTTCTTGTAGTAAAATGTTTTCATTTTACGGTGAAACTCACGCACAAGATTTGAAGTGTATAAAACTCATTACATTGTAAACGTTTGTCACTGAAACATTTAGAAACACACCACCGCTTTCCCAAAGGACCATGTCCATTTACATATTGCTCACAGATTCTTGTTACATGATACAAATACGGTACAAGATAGCACATCTGTTTATTATGCCGTCCAGCACGTTCGCAGTGTGCTGAGTTTTATCCATTTGTTATCTTGTGCGTGAGGTTCAGCGCAAAATGAAAATGTTTTGCTACAAAACGTGTTTGAGACCTGAAGATGACAGGTAAGACTGTTGAAAACAGTCTCGAATAAAACATATTTTGTGCGATCTTGGCTTTTGAATGCATTTTAACAACTAAAACAAATCACCGTACACTACTCTCATAATGGCAAAATTCAATCGGAAATATGAATCTACGTATTTTGTACAAGTTTTAAATTAATAGTTGACACTACTAAAGATCCAACCCTAGCTGGATCACGTCCATCCAAAGTCTTGGAGCGCATGGATCAGGTTAGGGATGTTCTTTCTCGTCATCCTGATTTTAAGAAATGTAGATGCGGGGATACTGAGATGATTGGTGTGCTCTGGGAATCCACCGTTATAGAAAGTCTATTCTCTTTAATCGTAATTTCCTTTAAGATCTCATAGACACCCACGTTAAAGAAGACAGACATTATTCCACCTGGTTGTAGACGTTGCATCCACATATGTTGTTACAGATGCGCTCGATAACGTGCCGTACCCAAAACTAAGTGTGGATTAAGGTATTTTAAAATACAGTCCGGCGGACTAGTGTCTGTTTTTAAGCTGCAATGCTCACCAAGAACAAAATGGTCGACCTACATTACAATCTCAACACGTGGCATGTGTGATTGTGTCAGCCGTCGTAAGACTTTTCGACTTTGCGAAGAAGGGTGACAGGTTGAGTCAAATATGGACGTTCACGGACGGTCCACAGCAGCAACAGTGACAGGGGTGGCGAGGTAGTTACTCACAGCCGCCGGTGGCAAGGGAGCAGTTACCTCAACCTCCTTCGGCCGATCCATGATTCGAACCTGGTACCTTTAGGTTTTACGGCCAGTTTCAAATTGTCATGTTGTTTCATATCATCGCATTCGCCGCTGCACAGACAAAGTTCATTCTGGAAACAATCCCTCACGCTGTTTCTGAGCCATTACTTTGCGATTTACTTTTTCCAGAAGCGGTAGTCCCACAACGTGTGAGGAGAACCTCTGTGGAATTTTAAAGGTAGGGTGAAGAATTACGGGTGAAAGTAAAACTTAGAGAATCTTCCCGCGAAAGCCCAGGTGCCAGGTTCAAGTCACGGTCATAATCGGCCAATCGGCCGGGAAGTTTGAAAACAGAGCCCACTCCACTGCAGAGCAAAATTTCATTTTGAAAGGCCTCCTTCTGACTGACAGAGATTTACACCATTCTCTCTCAGTCTCTCTGCTGGCCGTTGTGGCTGAGCGGTTGTAGGCGCTTCAGTCCGGAACCGCGGTGTTGCTACGGTCACAGGTTCGAATCCTGCCTCAGCCATGTATCTGTGTGGTGTCCTTATGTTAGTTAGGTTTAAGTAGTACTAAGTCTAGGGGACTGATGACCTCAGATGTTAAGTCCCATAGTGCTCAGAGCCATTTGAACCATTTCTCAGTCTCTCTCTCTCCCTCTCTCTCTCTCTCATATCTCCCCCTTGTTCGAGTGGGCCACTTTGGCGAAATGACCGAAGCGTCACCAACTAGTTGCCACGGCAGATCTAAATATTGTACTATGAGGAAATACACAAACCTAGTAACGCCGGAAATGCATATCCTCCTATTTCCATATATTGTGCTATTAATTTTTTTCTTTTATTTGTTACCTGAAGATATGACATATCTGTGTCTTTATATATTGTAATTGTTTTACTACATATATATATATATATGCATTTATGCAACTTAGCATGAACCGTTGTTGCTCATTGTCCCAATTGCATTACCAAGCAAGGTCCCTTCCTTTTCTGGAATGAACCCGAGTGTTGTCGAAATTCATATGCCAGCATTAAAGAAATATCATTCCATTTCACTGCTTTAATTTCAAAGTTCAGTTAAAGTATTCATAGATGGCTACAATATTTAGATTACATGAGCAGAAATTAAGAGTGCGAGTTTTGTTACCATATTTTAGCTTGCTTGTGACAGGGGCTCAGCTTGGTATGTACTAAATTTTACTATTGTTAATTGTTCAAAATCATTTAATTCAAGTTCAAAGTTGAATCTCTTATTTCTAAATTGCGTAGATTCAAGTAGCTTTTGAAATGATTGTTGAGGTAGCCCAAGACTAAAATTATTTTATTGAATTCCGAAGTGCTTCAGAAAAAAAAGTTCACTGTTAATTTCAATCAATAAATTAACTTTCAGTTTTCCGGTTTTATTAATTCTTTTGCTAAATTAAGTCAGAGCGTAGCGAAATTTATTACATCTGACAAACATTCAGTTTTCACACGACACGTGTCAACCTTCAGTTGCCACGCTTTCAGTGCTAATCATGTGTGCATTACTCTTTCATTTTCAGTTATTATAGTAGTTACTTGTTAACGTAACGACCGCATAATTACTTTCTTTATTAATTTTACCCTTTCCTCAAAATTAATTTCCACCAATTTCAATTGCATTTTTCCTTTCATTTAGATGTAACCCTTTTTTCCCTCTTTACCGACAAATTAACTTCGGTGACGATTGCTTTTCCCAAATTTCCATTAGGTGCACGGTGGTTTAATTTTTCACTTTCATTAATATCGATAAGTGAGGGGGAGGTTACAACCTCTCATATGATAGGATAAGTGTCTCATCTGCAAGGTCAAACAATTAGAAAAGAAGGGGAAGTGTAGTTAGTTTCATGTTTCGTTAGCTCCCCGACTTACCTTATAGAGAGGAAACTCTTACAAGGTGTGCTAAGTGTGGGCCTGTAATAAAGTTGAGAGTTGACGCTGTTTGCTAACAAGCGCCGAAGAGAGGAAACACTGAGAGAGAGCGAGGGATGATACGATTGATTTGGCGATAGAGCGGTCACTTATCCGAGAGCAGGAAACGCGCGGGTGTACTTTGCAGCCTTCCCGTGATTTGGCCTCCCAAAGGCCAGCTGGTGCAAATACATCCCAATCCGCCTTGGGCACGCCCCGCTGTTCATTAATCAGATGAAAGCGTCCCCGTGCGCCAGCACGCACCACTGGCAGCCTCGTAATGGGCTTTACGCCAGCGGCCAACCCACTGCCAGAATACGTGGAACCAGCGCGCATTTCCAGCAGCGCTTGGATGGGGGGAGGGTGGGGGTGGTGAGCACCAGGAGGAAAAGAGACCCACTGCAGGTTCCGTCAGGTCTTGAAGAAGTTCGAAATTTTTTTGTTATAACTCCATCGTTATGTTCTAGCTGTAAATGTTGAAGGCAGTAGGTTATAACATCACCTTTCCTGGAAAGTGCATTCTCAGAAATAAGAGTATAAATATTCTTGGTGAATAAAGAGTCCCTAATAGCTCTATGTAGTGGAATTACATGTACATCACTAAGATGCTATTGTGGCGACAATGCGAATTAGTGACGACAATCTTCTTTTAACATTCTCCTTCTCGGCTGTCAATCTTACCTATGAGTAAAACTCAAGAATCCATCGAACAAGTATTTTCTGTATATGTTGAATTACACTCTAAAAATGCGCAGTCTAGCCGCAAAATTATGAGTTTCTAGTAAACAGTAAATGGAAATATACCCTTTTAGATACCAATACTATGACATAAGGTATTTAACTGACAGCGTTCTCGCTTCCGGAGCACGGGGTCCCGCGTTCGATTACCGGTGGGGTCATTGATTTTTCCTGAATCGAGATTACTGGGTGTTTTTGTGTCGTCTTCATCATCATCATTCATCCCCATCACGGTCGTAGGAAGGCAATGGAAGCTATATGACATAACTATAAGCATTTGCCAAGTTCATTAGTTTATTTCTTTAAATGTCTAGTGTCTATATTCTGACTCATAGTGATGGATTGTTTAGCTCTGAACTTCTACCACACTAGTTTATACAAAATCTGTCTCAGAGGTACGACAGATTTCTCTACGGGAGAATCCTGGATTGGTATTTTTTCCTTACTTTTCCCTTGCCTTTTATCAAGCC
The DNA here is from genome assembly GCF_023864345.2 of Schistocerca serialis cubense. Classification (NCBI taxonomy): domain Eukaryota; kingdom Metazoa; phylum Arthropoda; class Insecta; order Orthoptera; family Acrididae; genus Schistocerca; species Schistocerca serialis. The sequence goes on along the minus strand of NC_064645.1, from coordinate 376,149,054 downwards.
TTGGCTCTAACTCAAGATTATATGTAAGCACGGATAACTACCACTGAAATAATCAGTGGTATCAGTTCCATCATGTTCTGCCTGTAATATATGTGATATGTGTCCCTGATGGTATCAGGTGTACTGTATCTCCTGGGATGGTCATTAATTTGAAATTTGTAAATGCCATGTAGTGATAGTTAATGTATGAATAGCTGGCGATGTATGCCAAAGAATAAACAAATGCGTCGTGTTGCAATATATTCCATGGGCATTCGAGATTCTGTGTCTGATCTTTCTATTCTTTTGTCTTCTTCTGTTCTTGGACTCGAAGAGGAAAGAACGTTTGACTGAGGTTCATCTTGCTGTAACAGTCAAAGTAAGTTGTAAACGAAACTAAAATATGCTTGAAACTTCCTGGCAGACTAAAACTGTGTGCCCGATCGAGACTCGAACTCGGGACCTTTGCCTCTCGCGAGCAATTGCTCTACCATCTGAGCTACCGGAGCACGACTCACGCCCTGTCCCACAGCTTTACCTCTGCCAGTATCTCGTCTCCTACCTTCCAAACTTTACAGAAGCTCTCCTGCGAACCTTGCAGAACTAACACTCCTGAAAGAAAGGATAATGCGGAGTCATGGCTTAGCCACAGCCTGGGGGTTGTTTCCAGAATATACTTGTTCATGACTTCAAACTTGTGTACGGTACATAATCAGTTGTTAACCTCAACCTTGCTCGTCCTGAGTAGCCGTGGCCTTAATGGTACATTGACCACCGGTTGGCGCCATACTAGAAAATAATTAGTAATTTTCTTTCAGCTCATCTTCGAGACGTGCCGCTGGTTACGACATAAAACTTCCTTTCATATTCCACGAGCTACGAGGCCGCTACGAATAATTTAACATATTTCACTTTCAGATTTTCTCGAGGTTGCGAGGTAACATCCCAGGCAGAAAGGTCTGGTCACAGGATTGTAGTTCTTCTACAAGATTTCATCTGCAAAAGATTACACTTCTTATCTTAAATTGGTATTCGAGACGAAACCACGACCCGGAGTTACGGGTTTTATTATTTCGCACTGAACTTGACGTACGAAATATTATCTGGTGCTATAAGCACATGAGTTTTAACCATACTTTTGATATATACATTGAGGAATATCTGTCATAATTCAAGAGAGACAATTAATAATTTATAATTCGTAACCACCACGATTACTGAGCTAGTTCGCTGACTGCTGATCAGCGTCGGGCTAAAATTAAATTACATTACGCAGGCAAAGTGTGAATGAGAACTGAACCTTGGAGCAGGGGTACAAGGTAGTCAAATAGACTTGATTGTGTGTATCATAGTGATGTGCCGTTTGTCCGTTGCACCGTCATTAATGATATCATTACGGATTTGAGCTCAGCAACAGACTTAACCCATAATAATAATAGAACGGTAGCACTACGAACCAGTTCTGTAAATAAAATAGTGTATAACTCAAAGCTCGTTCCAGAGAAAAACAATTCTTCATCAAATGCAAATGATACTGAAGAAAATAGACTTAATTTGCACCTTCTGTGACGTATGACTGGCCACTCACTTTTGATCAAACAGTAAACTGGAAATTCACTGAGCCCGTGACGTCCGGACCACTACATGAAAACACACGACAAATGTCACGCACGTGAGCCACGCACAAGCACTGTTAGTGTGTTGCTTAGCAGCCTGAACTCAGGGCAACTCTCGGGTAGCCGACCGGGGTATCCACAATCCAAACTGTGTCCAGAAGGATTATTGACGCCCGGCTATACGGAAGGTAACAACTGCTGATTCAAAACAAACAGTATATGTGATGCACATCTGAACTTTCCAAGGTCGCTATATGAATGCGGTGTGGTATTTATGGACAGTTACGAAGTATCGTCTGCAGTAAAAGTATGTCACGAGTTAATACAGAACAGACAGTGATCTGCTTGTTTAAAAGGCGATATTCTTTCGAATAGTGTAGTGAAGGCTATTTTCCCCGGCTATACTGTAGTTTAATTTCAGTTATAGAACTTGATTTGTTTAAACAAGTATCTCTGCTTATGTAAACTAACACCATTTATCTTCCAGTTAGATTAAGATTCAGTGTTTTGTTCATTCGCATTTTACAATTTTTCCAATGTGCTCTGCCCGATATTCTGATTTCTGGTCTGATGAGATGTCACTAGTCCACCTTGGGGTGCCCCTTGCTGATCCTCCCTCACACTTCTGGGTTGCCTGTAACCATAAAGCACCAGGACCGCTATCTACCTCTACTACGATCTACACCATTTGTACTACAACCTGCAGCTTCTGTACTACATTCGACTATGCCATTCCACTACATATCATTCACAGTATCGCGAAATTTTTGTCAACCACTGTTCACTTGAGTCAGTATATATCCTAGAGCTATTGAACTTGGTAATGCCTTAACAAAGGCTAATTATACCCAATTATTGTACTTGATAATGGCGTAAGGCCTAAATCGTGATAGTAATATGAAATAAAGATATTTGTGCAGTCAAATGGCAGAAATATAATACGAACATTATCATATGACAGTGTCCCGAAAATATGAGAGCAATACTACAATATAAGTTTTTCAGAGAGTGTGGAGGCGTATCAAGAATATAGAAAAGTCGACTGGGAAACGAAAGAACGCGCGGAATTAATTTTCTGACGAAGTTTCCGTAAAGGGAAGAGAGGAACAGGAAGAATCAAGAACTTTTTAATGGAGGACGTCATCTATGTCGGGTATGAAGAATTCTGAGTAGCAATTGGGACTCTGATTGAAGACTTGTAGGCGGGAGAGATAAGAGAAGATCGTAATGGCGAGAACAGTTACATGCATAATGTTGTTTGTAGAAAGTGTATCTCAGATCCTAGCGCCGTTCATATTAACTGCGGCAGATGAGAGAACCGTGTTTAAGAATAAGTAACTTACATGGACTTTCATCTTAAGCAGACGAGTTAGGGCATAGTAATTACTTTTGAGGGTATAGTCAATGTCTCGTTCAAAAGGGAAGTTTGAAATAAATGCGCGCTTCTCATATGAAATATATCAAGTGTGCAGTTTCTCATTATCGAAAGTAAATTGTGTACTAGTTAAAATATCGTCGCTATTCTGTGAGCTATGCAAAACTTTTCCTGCAAATTTAACAGTTATCTGGACTGGATAATTTTCAGCTTAATTTTTTTGATTTGAACGGGAAACCACAAACTGTCGACAAAAAACGCAGACCTATGGCAACGGCAGACCAGAGATATTACAGACATCGCTTCCAACGGCCAGCTGTCTACAGCCAGAGATGGAAGCATCTCTCGCACACATTTTTGACGGCAGCTGGAAAACAATAACAGAAGCATATTTACTATGACACCGAAGGTAGCGATCATCATTAAATCCGTTTACACATGTTACTTAACTGAATCTCAAAACCATTATATTGAGTTAGAAATGAAACATCAAAATAGGCTTATAGTGAAAAACGTTGATATTTTCCTTCAGTGATTTATTTTAGAGAATAAGTAATAACCCCATTGTTTCGTAATTTATATTTGAGGTAACATTAACTGCTTTTTGCTGTGGTGTGTATGAAATAATAACGAATGTATATGTAATAGATGTTTTTACGTGTCATGATTGCACTAAATTCAGCCTCTTATTAGTAAATAACGGATAACAGTATTCACATAAACTACATCTGATAGTGTAGTAATGTCTTTATTGTTATAGATTTATGCTCTGTTTGCTTGGGATGATAGTTGAAGCGTGTGTGTTCGTACTAGCCAATGGAGAATGTGCAGGGCAGTGAAAACGCAGAAAGTCGTTGATCAATGGATATGGTGGTCGATTAGCTGCTCAGGAGTAGAAGAGTAGATGTATTGGTTGACAGGAATGTCGTGGAAAGGAAGAAGTATTGAAATACTGAACAATTTCGATTACAGAGTTAATAGCTCAGTTAAAGCGACAGTAAGGTTCAGTGAAGCAAAATCTTGGTACAGAGAACGAACAAATCTTTATATTTATTTGATAAGACGGCAGTCTTACGTACAGCATTAAATTTATCATTGTTGTAGTACGTGACTGGTTTGACGATCATTCAGGCTCCCTATCGTAGCTCAACTGACCTCTTAAAACACCCAACTAAATCCCATAGAAAATGTTTGGGACGATATAGAACATGGGGTCAAAGGCAAGAATGAAATTCCCACAGCTGGTATCTCTGCGCGAGGTAATTATCACTGTGTGACCTTAGTTGCATGTGGCGTGCTTTGCTGACGTGAGACCTTTCTCCAGGTTATAGATGACGTTACACTGCGTTACACTGTGGCAGTGTGATGTATCCTCGGGGTGACTTTTGTTTGGTGAACTACTTTTGGAAGTAGTTACTTTTCTACGAGGAAAGTTTTTTATAGATATATTTTACACGCACTTTTTGGTTGGCTTCATCTATGATCGTCTGGATAGAACTGTAACGTAATGATGGAAACGTGTAGGAAACAAAAAGCTTAATCGTTTTGAGACCTGTCACTATAATCTGGAATAAATCTGCATTTTTATCAATGTGGTTAGAGGAGAAGTAATAGTAATTGCTTGTTACTATTTATTATACAACTTGCCTGCTTTGCTGCCTACACGTACCACTTAATTTGTTCCACATTTCGTCGATGCTCTCATTCATGACAGATTGTATGGAGCAGGTGGTGTGGATGAATGAATCACCAGTAATAAGAGCGAAATTTGCAACTTCTGCCACTAGAAGTGAAAGGTCATTTATGTATGTCATAAACGACATAGAACATCAAATGGAACACTCTCGTACACGAAATTTCGCCTGCGCACAGATATCTGATTAACATGGAATTGACGCACTCTGCGTTCTGAATCTATGCGTTTACAATCGCATCTGCATCTGACTGTGCCGACTTCTGTACTCTTTCTCTCACGCAGAGTTTGCTGCTGGCGATTTAGCATTCTTGGAACGTCTTACGCACTCTGCCTGGGGGCGCCGCCACGCTGCCGTCCCCACGCGATTTATGGCAAACCGAGTGTCCACTCTCGGCGATAAATAACCGACAATGGACCACACAGAACGCCTAAAGGCGAGGTGTATAAGGGGTCCGGCGTCGCGTTTGGAACACCCTTGCATTATTTATGCCCTGCAACAATCCTTTAATAAATTCTGACGTCAGTATTTTCTGGGCAGTCATTGCCACTTGTCGGGAATGGAACCAATACTGCGTATCACTCCCTCTCTAGTGTGCTGCTTGGCTGCCTGTGAGAATATAGTGCGGTATGATTGACTGTAGTTAGCTACATCACCACCACCGTATCCTTATCTTTTGTCTTACTTTCTGCTGACTTGCTATGTTAAGTTAACCTATGATTTACTATATATCGTCTTTCATTAGAGTGTTAGGAGCATTCTGATTATCAAAAACTTTATTTTTATGATTTGTGGAAACATTATTAATTTAGAAAGATAAGCGTATTAATATGTATCAGATATGAATAATGAAGAAGCATTCTAGTAATTTCCGGGTATACAGCCGTATCCCGTCGACATTCTGCCACGATATTTCGGCCAAGAAACGTCCGGCCATCATCACGACTTTAAATCAACTGCGTTCCTTCCATACGTCGGGAATGTGTCGTCGAAAATAGGCCGATTACTTTAGAAAAATAAAATCAAGGTTATCTTCCGTCCACCAGCAAAGAACCGGGCTCTGGTTGGATCCGTTAAAGACGATTTACAACTGAAGAAAGCAGGCGTCTACAAAATTCCCTGTGAATGTGGTTCTGCATATATTGGCCAGACGACAGGAACTGTCCATGAACGATGTACACAACCTGGACGATACACCCGTCTGCGGCAACCGTCAAAATTGGCAGTAGCAGAGCACTGTATTTCTTTGGGACATTCAATGGAATACAACGGAACAAAAATCTTAGTTCCGGTTTCCGGATTTTGGGTTTCTGTAATCAAAGAATCGGTGGAAATACGTCTTGCCGATAATCTTATAAATCGTGACAAGAGCTTTCAGCTGGATAAAAATTGGAATCCTGTTATTAAAATTATACAATCACAGCGGAATCGACAGCGTCATTCGATACTCAATGATTAGATGATCTTTTACTTTCACCACTGAGGGCAGCGTACTACTCGGCTATGCCGCGCATGTCAACACCTGACGCATGCGCTGTAGGATGCCAGTATATTTCGCATGCGCGAGTTTCGGCATAAATACCGCGACTGCACCTGGGCTCTTCAGTAGCGGTGTACTCACCTGATGATGGCCGGACGTCTCTGGGCCGAAATATCGTGGTAGAATGTCGACGGGATCCGGCTGCATACCCGGAGATTATTAGATGAAGAAATACGCCGGGAAAATTTTAGAAGTCACAATTAAGAAGCAGTCAGTAAGAACAGATATTTTCTAATAATATATTTGACGGCTACTAACAACGACCACTGGTCCTGGTGGACCTTTGCTCAGTTATCAGACTTATGGAACATGAAGCGTAAATTTTAAGTGAAATATTTTGACGGTACGTTACAGCACGAGTTTTGGAAAAGGGGAAAACATTTACCTCATTGTGGTCTACTAACGATACGACAGTGCCCGTGTATTTCTAAAGGCAGAGTTTGGGATATTAATAAAGAAATGTTTGACAGTTAAAACTGAATTTGTTTTAGATATGTACGGCACTTAAGGAGATTCACGTTGTTCCAAATCCCAGCGTGTTTTTTGAAGTAACAGACATGAATAAGGACATGTTCTTTGTGAATACTGAGACCGATGGCAGAAGTGCTGCCTTGTGAACATCTCCAAAAAGTCATGGGATGCTTCCCAGTATCGTCTCCGATCTTCTTTTGCCCAGCGTAGTACATTAACTGGACTTGGCGCGGACTCAAGAAGTCGGAAGTGCACTACAGAAATATTGAGCCAAGCTTCCTGTATAGCCGGTCATAACTGCGAAAGGGTTTTCAGTGCAGGATATTCTACATGCACTAAACTCTAGATTATGTCATCCAAATGTTCGATGGGTTCATATCGCGCGATCTGGGTGGCAATACCATTCGCTTAAACTGTTCAGAATGTTCTTCAAACCAAACGCAAACAATTGTGGCCTGGTGACATTTTTGAGAACATTAGCTCCATGAATGTCTCCAAATAATCGACAAGTAGCAGAAAATAACCGTTTCCAGTCAATTATCGGTTCAGCTGGGAAAGAACACACGATCGATTCCACGTAAATCCAGCCCACACCATTACGGAGCCACCAGCAGCTTGCACAGTGCCTTGTTGACAACTTGGCTAAATGGATTCACCGGGTGCACGCCACACACTAACCATATAGGAAGCTCTAACCAACTGAAATCGGTACTCATCCGACTAGACCACCGTGATTTGATCACGAGCCCAGGAATGGCGCTGCAGGCGATATCGTGCCGTTAGCAAAGCACTCACGTCGGTCCTTTGGTGCCATAGATCATTAACGCCAAATTTCCCTGCGTTATCCTACTGGATACGTTCGTTGTACGTTCCACATAGATTTCTGCTATGATTTCCGACAGTGTTGTTTGTCTGTCAGCACTGACTACTCTACACAAACGCCGCTGCACTTGGTCGTTAAGAGAAGGCCACTGTGTTGTCTGTGGTGAGAGGTAACTCCTGAAATTGGGTATTCTCGGCACACTCTTGATACTGTCTATCTCGGTATATTGGACTCCCCAACGATTTCCGAAATGGAGTGTCCCATGCTTTTGGCTCCAACTACCCTTCCGCGTTAAAACTCTGTTCATTCCCAACGTGAGACCATAGTCAAATGGTTCAAATGGCTCTGAGCACTATGGGACTCAACTGCTGAGGTCATTAGTCCCCTAGAACTTAGAACTAGTTAAACCTAACTAACCTAAGGACATCACAAACATCCATGCCCGAGGCAGGATTCGAACCTGCGACCGTAGCGGTCTTGGAGACCATAGTCATCGGAAACCTCTTCACATGACCCTCCTTGGTACAAATGACATCTCCGTCAATGCCCTGCTCTTTTACATCTTGTGTAGGCGATACTACCGCTTTCTGTATACGTGCATATCGTTATCATATGACTGTCACCTCATTGTACAATGGAACACCGAAACGACGCTCCAGCAGGACTATGGATCGACAGTGCCAGGACTACTGCAACTTTCATTCTGTTATGACCTCCGCGATCAGCAGGTTTAACACCCAGCGATTTGCTTTTGTATGACTACATCAAAGATGTGCTGTTCCCATGCTACTACAAAAATGTGATGATTTGAAGAATTGGATCTCACAGGGAGGCACGCTACTGATCGAAGATACGTTCAAGAACCTGTGGCACAAAATGGACTAAAGCTTTTAAAACTGAGGCCTTCCTATTGTTGCTGTATTATCCGGATAAATAATTGCAAAATTGGTGGTCAGTGCAGGAATAACACTCAAAGAAAGAAACACTCCCGACACATTCGAAGTATCTGCGTGGTAGTACGCCATATGTTCCATTAGCGGAAAGAACAATGACTTAATTTTTCACCATGCTTTCGGAATAAACTTCTGTTTATTAGAGCATGGAAAAAATAAACTCAACAACGCTAAGAATTGACAAATTTATCTCGTTAAACTGCGCGCTCCTCGTTCAGAAAAGCACGCAACAACAGCAAGAATTGCTAGTTACTTCCGTGGAAAATTTTGGAGTACTGTTTCTCAGGAAAATATAAACATGCGTATAGACCCACCATGAATAAAAAGACACTGGTATAAGTGACACAATGGAACCAATACAGATGTTATTAAGTTAAAACGTGTCAAAGAAAATGTTGTAATGTGAAGCTCTTCCCAACGCATGTGCTTAATAATCGAAAATTCTGATATAAAAATCTAAAATTTAGAAAGCCATTACAGTTCCAGCATTAATGTATGATTCTGAAACAAACGATTAACAAAACTGACGAAATCATAGCTGTTAGAAGTGCGATACCTTTGAAATATCAGGAGATGTAGTCCCATTGAACACATCAAAAATTGCTGTATAAGGAAAAAGTAAATTAAGATCAGCGCGAAAAGCAACTATAACCAACTAAGTCAAAATATTAAACAAGGGTGTAAAAAAAGTATAGCTAAGCAACAAGAAGTTGGTCACTGAGTACAGGCTACTGAAACATGTATCTGATGCGGAATGGCGCAATGATGTTCCCGAACTCCTCGTCAAGGCCACTTCTAAATCGTATAGTTTGTACCTCCGTTAGAACGAAAACCCGATCTGTTGCAGCCTGCCTATAAGGTTACTGTTCGTTTCCTCAAAGCTAGAGATAACGTTTCTCCCGGAAGTGAGAACTGAAGCAAATGATGTGGCTACCATTTCTCCCACTGGAGATCAATACAGGAACCTACTACCCTATCATATGCATTCGTTTAAGAGATTACAGCACACAGTAGTTGACCAAGACACGGAATCATCCCATCAACGTTCGTGCCATCTCCGATTTGAACAAGAGTGATTTGAGGTACACTCGACGGACGCTCCTCGACTGATGTGTGGCTCCCGAGGTAACGTAATCTAAATCTAGTTGAGAACATCTCTGTGCCATGAAGTGAGATCTGGGCACTCATGGATCCACATTTTCGAAGGAGGTAGAACTTTCAGTCTTGATGGGTTTCCAAGTAGCTTTGAAGTTTCGTGCAGGTACAGCTTGAGAACAACTCGCCCTCATCAGGGTGATACAGTGCACTGCACTTGGAACACCATTATCGATTGTAAATAGTTTATACAGTGTTTTATGTGTATTTAACTAAGAAGTGATTGTTGTGTGCTAGTTAAAACCTTTGAATTGTCAGGGGGAAAAACTTTATGATGTATATATTCTAAAGATTTAATAATATTTAAAATAAAAGAAACTTCATAAAACATATATGCTCTTAAAAGAGAAATTTTACTTTGAATACTGGTCCACACTTAAGGAAGCTGTATTATACAAAGGAAAAGGTGTAGGGAACCCGCTACGCTGTGGAAGGGGCTTGGCGTGCTGGAAAAAGTGGATTTGACGGCCAATCTGGGCGGCAAGAGAGATAGCACATTACTCAGTCAGTGGCCAGCAGTTGTACAGTCAACACTGTAGGCCGATTTATGTTGAAATTGCCTCGGATGTGGTTTCTGCTATAATACTGTGCTATTGTATTACGGAATGGCTCTAAAATGATTAATACGTCACCAAGAAGAGATTTGAAAGAGCAAGAAGTGAGACCAGATAGCCGCCACGTGCTTGCCGCCACTATTGCGCCACTGTTCCGCCAACTTCAGGAAACCAGATATGTATCATAGTATGGACCAGTATGTTTGTGTGTGTCTTTTTCCAATAATAATTTCAGTGATAAAAATTGCTCTAATCATGATACCTATGCAGGGTCCTATCCTAAACGTGCTAAAGACCGCGATTCCTGTTTCTGAGTAATCAGTGATTTGTTTCTACTTTGAATGTGCCAAAGGTTCAGTGATAAAGTGTATAAATGGTGCGAGTTCAACCACCTGCTTCACAGGTATTGAAAGAGGCACATAATTTGAACTTTCATGAAACTTAACTTTGTTGTGACTATTACTAGGAACTAATTTCTGAAGTTTTATTGAAAAATAGTAATTGAGTAAACTGCTATATAGTATTGAAATATAAACAAATTCAAGTGGGGTTAGAAATCCATATTAGTGTAATGTAATTGTCTCTGAAATAGTTACAGATGTTACCTATAGAGTAAATGACAGTTTATGGGCTCCCACTATATTCTACTCCACTATGAGAAAGTCAAATTAAAAATTGTGTCTTTTTGTTGGCTTTAAAAGAAATCTGTGACATTGCTAACAATCGAGACATAATAAATACAAGTGTGGGATTATTTAATTTCATTTGTGGTATGTATGTGTTAACTGAAATCAGAACTGTTTCCATGCCAAATTTCAGTCCAGTGTGTCTTTAGTAACATCTTAATGTTGAATTAGTACTGAATTAATTAATGATTGCGGTAGTAACTTTTATTGCTATGAGTGAAGTATTATTTCGTTGCCTATGTTTGCTGGTTTGTGGAAAAAGGTATCTACTGCTAACCACTACGTACTTCGTTCATCAGTTGTGTGTATCCATTGCACTGTTTAAAAAGAGCATTAATGGAAGTCTCTTCAGCAATCCATGTTCATTTTTCTTTAAACTTAATGTTTCAAATTATTATGCCTTATTAGCTGGCGACCGTTTAGTATTTCATTTAGGTGAACTTTGCTACTATCACTACTTACAAAATTACACTGCCCTTTATACGAAATTCATGTTCGATACCCTCTGTTAGTTAGGTAAACACACGGTCAAACTTAAAAATTCCTCACAGAGGGTAACGCTTATTGTATGTTGACGTCACATACTGCACAACATACATATATAGGTGTTATACACTCTACTAGGTAAGTTTCTCTAATTAAAGTTATCTGGGCAAAAACAGTCCATCAAGAGGAAACTTGACAGGTAGACTCACCTGACAAACGTCGTGTGGACTTCTAGGACTTCTAACACTCACATTGTCAAGCCACGAGGTGCACTGTATCCAACGGATTGATTGAGCGCAGTAAGCTCGGTCGACTTGGAAACGTCGCACAATGGTAGAAGTAAGCCTATGAGCCTAACATGAATGCCATTGCCCGCTTTGGTAGCATATCAGCGCGGACCGCCCAATGTATCTACATAAAATGGTGTGCCACACTCATGTCGCAATAACTGTGGTCGTTAGAAGATTCTAATCGACACGGACTGGAGACGAATGTCCCCCAGTCGAAGTGAGTCGTTTTCAAAGCCGACAGGAATTACTGCAATTAGTGAATCCACGTTTATATGAGCCAACGTCCTAGTCGACATTCTGAGGGGAAGTGCATACAGTGAACATTTGCAACGGAATTTTCCCAAAATACTCTGCTCACAGCGCTACATAAAGCTGCACGTCTTTAACGGACGACGCAAACCAGAAACTGGACAATTGCCGTCTGGTGTCACGTGATGTGGTCCGACAAGTCGCTGTGGCGCCCACTTTCAAATGAAGTGATACGTCGGCAGGACAGTCGGCTCAGAGAGCTATTTGACACTCAGTGTGTGGAGGGTGTGGCTTACGCCGGAGGTGGTGCTGTGGTGCATTGGAAATGGGTTGAACCAATCAGTCCGGTTATTGTCATCACAACCCAGGACATTGTAACTTAGAATCCTCTGTGACAGACAGCTACACTTCATTCCTCAGTTTAAGGCTGTGGACACTCCCATTGATCCAGGATGGATTTGCACGGCTGCACACGTACGTTCCCGTTTTAACGGTACTCTAATGCACTACAACTGGCCCGATCTTAACTCCATCTAAAATGCCTGACCTTGTTGAAAAATAGCAAGCAGTAATCTGAATCTCCACATTTCGGTAACTTTACGGGCTCATCATCATCATCGTCGTCATCGTTTTCTCCAAGGATTAGGCATTTTGTCCCTTTGCGCCTCAGAACTGTTCACGTCAACTGGTTTAGAGGACCTCATCGTTTCTCTTTCCTGGTGTGTTATATTGTATTGGCCGGCCAGGGTGGCCGAGCGGTTCTAAGCGCTACAGTCTGGAACCGCGCGACCGCTACGGCATGGATGTGTCTGATGTCCTTAGGTTAGTTAGGTTTAAGTAGTTCTAAGTTCTAGGAGACTGATGACCTCAGAAGTTAAGTCCCATAGTGCTCAGAGCCATATTGTATTGCAGCTTTAGTTATCCTGCAGTTAGACATACGTTGAACTCAGGATTTCCAGCTCAGCCGGTATTTTTCAATTATATCTGCAATGGGTTAAGTTAGTCGTAATTGATAAGATGTTGAGGCCCAACATGCGCTGCTGTACAGCAGCAGGGTTATAGTATTACCTTGTACAGTTTAAAATCTCTGTCCCTACGCTATATTTAATGCACGTTTTATGGTTCGACAGAAATGTCTCAATCAGGCCAATTTTAGCTCCACGTCATCTGACGTGGTTAATTAAAATTGCACCATAATTATTTAAACATGCTTACTTATTCAATTATTTGTCCATCTATAACAGTTTTGGGTCTTATAGCTTCCAATCCTTGACATTTTATCATTTTTTGTTTTATTTTTCCATATTCTCATTCCATATTTACCTGCAATTTTACTCAACCAAGGTACCACAATTTGAAACTTTTTTTCACGTTCTCGTCAGCTTATCATCAGCACATCGAGTTGCCATGAAACCAAAATTATTAGTTCTTAACGCATCACATAATATAATGAACCATTAATGAATACTACGTCAATTTAAACACATAAATACTGGAGAGAGTAAGGGGATGTAGGCAGCCTTGTCTAATTCCTTGATTAATATCGGCAGATTCTGTCCCATTCCGTGCAGTATTGATTTATATTTTATTATTTTTAAAGCCTGACTGCATTTCAGTTGTCAGATGTACTGGAACTTCCGTGTCCTTCAATGATTCTCATGTAATTTTCCGGTTTATCTCAGTTCCTTTTCATAATCGATAAAAATATGTTGGATACCTCTACGGGATATAGCCATCAGTCAGTGACTCAACTGAATAAGGAATCGTGAGGAAACGAGTGCTCTTCCACTTCAAATTGAGCCCTGTTTTGGAATGCCAACGGGATCGCAAACAAAAAAGCCGAGATGGCCGCGTTCATGGAGCGAAAGGGTATCCGAATCGCTCTTGTGAACGAAACACTGCTTACGCCTCGCAAACAACTAAACCTCCCAGGTTATTGCGTCTATCGTACCGACCGAGCGGATGGCAGGAGGGGAGGCGGCACGGCAATCATTATACACAGAGACATAGACCACACGAACATCGAGCTCCCAGCACTTGAAAGACTGGAGGCTACGGCCGTTAGGGTCAAGTTCAACGGAGCCAACACCACACTGGTATCGCTATACAATCCTCCTAAAAACATAGTAACACGCGATATCAGCACAGTACTCAACATGGCACCGCGGGTAATAGCCGCTGGAGACCTCAACGCAAAACACCCCGATTGGAACTCACGAATACGAACCTCCAACGGCAAGAAACTGTACGAACACGCACTAGGCCGAAACTTCATTATACTTGGGCCGGACGTTCCCACGTTCGTGCCTACACAGGCCCGACATAGGCCAGACGTGTTAGACATAGCCCTCATAAAGGGCATCACATGCACACTCAACCTAACGGTTGAAAACAATCTGGACTCAGACCACATGCCTGTAATACTGCACATGGAAGAGACACTGCAGGACATCGAACCACGCAGGATGCTTAACTACAAGCGTGCGAACTGGACACTGTTCAAGGAAACGCTTGATAGTCGCATTCCTGACACCCACGAAATTAACAACACACAGCAAATCGATGAGGGTGTGGAGGCTCTCACAACTGCCGTCCAAGACGCAATGACTGACGCCATTCCATTTACAACACCAAGACAACACTCGACGGCCCTGCCCCAGGAAATCCTGGGCCTTATCTCAATGAGGAACCGCCTCAGGAGATACTGGCAGCGTACCAGGCGCCCGTTCTATAAACTGCACGTCAACAGACTCCAGGGCATAATACGGAATAAAATCCAAACATTCAGAAACGAACAATGGGGACAGAAACTCGCTCGGCTGGATACCACACGTCCTGGCGTGTGGCAGCTGGCCAGACACTTCACCAGGGAGAAACATTACATTCCCACGTTACAAGGACCAGACGGCCCAGCCTACTCCGCGACGGAGAAGGCAGAGCTTATGGCCACAACACTTGCAGCGTCCTTCATGCCGAATCTGGTTCCTTCAGACCCAGCATTCACACTTGAAACGGACCAGGAGGTTACACGACTTGTAGCCCAGCCCTCGCGCGACGAAATCAGACGTGCTAGTACAAATGAAGTCACATGGGCTATCAAGCACACCAACGCTAGAAAAGCCCCTGGGCCTGATGGCATTCAAAACCGTGTCCTCCAGGAGTTCACGGATAAAGCCGTAGAATACCTCACACACCTAACGAATGCCATCCTGACACACCAACACTTCCCTGACTTTTGGAAGGCGGCCAAGGTCCTGATGTTCCGGAAGCCAGGGAAAGACCACTCCCTCCCACAAAATTACCGACCCATCAGTCTGCTGTGCTCGCTCAGCAAGATTGTTGAGAAGGTAATACTAAAACGTATCACTAGGCATTGCATCGCCAACGACACCCTAAGACCGGAGCAATTCGGCTTTAGGAATCACCACTCGACAACACAACAACTCCTCCGCGTAGTCGAACATATAACACATGGCTACAACATGAACAAAGCCACAGGGGCCGTGTTCCTAGACATCGAAAAGGCTTTCGATCGTCTCTGGCACAACGGACTCATACGCAAACTAAGCGAAGCTGGTTTCCCAGACGGACTCGTACGTCTCATACACTCATATCTCACGAACAGATGTTTCAACACTAACGTGCAGGATAAACAATCAACACAACACGGTATCCAAGCTGGAGTACCCCAAGGAAGCATTCTGGGGCCCATCTTGTTTAACCTGTACATTAATGACTACCCAGCGACACGAAACACGACGTTAGCCGTCTACGCGGATGACACAGCCATCCTCACGCAAGACTGGAAACCGTCGAACATCAACTCACGAATACAGACAGCACTCAGAACAGCTGAGCCTTGGCTGGAGCGATGGCGTATTGAAGTAAACGTCGACAAGTGCGAAGCAGTTCTGTTCACACGCAGACCGAAACTACTGCGCAAACACCAACACTGTAGACCGATAACACTACATACACGCCCAATACGTTTCCGAGAGAAAGTCAGATACCTTGGTGTCTGGCTGGACCGGAAACTTACATGGGGGGACCACATCGAATACGTTGCCAACCGAGCGCACGCGAGGCTCAAACAGCTCTACCCAATGCTCAACAGGGAAAGCACACTGAATAGGAGGGTGTCGAGGTCCTTATACACGACACTGATTAGACCTCTGATGACGTACGCAGCTCCCGTCTGGGGATATGCAGCTCCCACACGACTGCGCCGCCTGCAGATCATACAGAACAAAGTGCTACGAATCATTAGCAATGCTCCACGTTACACACGCACCGTGGATCTTCACCATGAATACCGCCTTGATACCCTCAAGGAAGTATTCAAGAAACACGCCACACGACTATACAGGAACTCGAGACACTCGAACAATCCTTTCATCCTCACTCTGGGAAACTACGATCACAACCACAGGTGGAAACACAAGCGACCAAAGACACTGCTAGCTAGGGCATAACCACCTATGGTAAACTAACATACGCAAACAGCGACAAACGTCGGTAAGCCCCTGCATATCAGCAATACTGACTGGCAACTACCAGCTGCTATTAGAGCCGACCAACAGGCCACAGCAGGGACACCGACGAGCTCGCCCACAGACGCACGAACAATCTCCCAACACTCCCTCACACTGTGCCTCAGGTATATGACCTATCGGACACAAGACCGATAACACACATAACTGTTGCAGGTTGCAGGACGCTGAACGAGGACTCTGTACCAGCACCCAGCGCCAGCCGCCGAGCAGCACAAACGCACAACGTCAAGGTATCGACATGCATGATACCCACTACTAACAAAGCCTATCCTTGCACAACCTATCGCAGGCAGCAAGACAACCGCTACTGCTCTTGCCGCCCGACCTAACTTTCGCAGAGGTTTTTTTCCCTTGGCTCTTGCCTTGGCACTTTTTTTCCTCTGCCCTTCTAACCGCTACCCTTCGTCAGATTTGGACCAATCTATCTCCAGATGAGCGCGTATTAATGGTTAATCCTAACCAGACGTACGCAAACATCGCAGTACCCACATCCTGCGACACCTCACTTTAGTGAATACTAACCCTTATGCAGAGATGGCAGTAGACCTTTTGTGTTGGCCATCATGCCGGTGTGGGCGTGGAGGGGCTCCACCTCTATTAAAAAAAAAAAAGACCGTAGGCGGTTTTATGCGTTATTAGCGTAATGTTTCCTGGGAGCGTGATTAAGATTGTGTTCGGCGTGATCAGTAATAGACACAGGCGTGCATATTACAAATTAGTTATACCAAAAATACCTTTATTTGTGAAGGAGGCAAATAATGTACATAACTATATATCTTCAAGTTCTATTAGAATGGTAATGGTGCATAAGTAACTTAGTACTTGGTAGCGTTAGCGTTTTTTTTTTTTTTTTTTTTTTTTGCATTCAATTGCAATGCGTTCATTTACTGATTCTCATCTTTTATTTGTAGCACACTAATTCTAGCTGAGTTTACATATTGTCTTTTGTTATTTGTAGATAGTGAGTGCAGCTGTGAACGCTAGAAAATGGAGTAACAAGTTGATAAATCAGAACATTTCCGACATATTCTTTTGTTTTAGAAAACAGAGGGGTAACAGCAACGTAAGCAGTCATTAACATTTGCCTCGCGTTTGAGGATAATGCCACTGAACAGACTACGCCAAGACAAATGTTTTCTCATTTTAGGAGGCTCGTTTTGACATTAGTGACTGTCTACTTTCAGGGTTTGTTGAAGATCGTTTCAAACGCATTAATCCACAATTATCCACCTAAGTGTACTCGAGACCTGGCAGATATGATAAAATGTAAACATTCCATCACTGTGAGACATTTTCACTCAGTGGGTAATGTTAAAACTTGGGTATCGTATGCTCCAAGCCAAAATAACAAAAACAACAAAAATAAATAAAAAATAATAAAAAATGGTTCAAATGGCTCTAAGCACTGTGGGACTTAACATGTGAGGTCATCAGTCCCCTAGACTTGGAACTACTTAAACTTAACTAACCTAAGGACGCCACACACATCCATGCCCAAAGCAGGATTCGAACCTGCAATCTTAGCAGGCGCTTGGTTCCGGACTGAAGCGCCTATAACCGCTCGGCCACCGAAACAAAAATCAGCTGGTGGCCATACGTGCATCTCTGCCTGGTCTTCATTAAATGGCTCATGCACAACACCGACCATTTCCATTCTCCACCTTTAGTGATGGTCTTTATTATACCATGAGCAAACAGAAGAATAGCTGAGCCCAAACAAAACATACACTAACTGTACAAGACCCACGCATCCACAAAAGATAGTGTTATTCACCAGACGGAACAGTGTGGGTGCGGTGTACTAAGAACTCATTCCGTGTAGTGTAGCCACCATTGCTGACATTTATTGTCAACTGCTGCGCACGCCCCCTTCATACATCGTAGCGCCTACTACATCGGCATCCCACTTTACGTCCCACCGACACGGGGTGCCTGATTCACAGGGCGTATATTCACCAGTAGAACCTGCGTCGTCTGTGTTGTCAAGAAATATTTACCGGTGGCGACAACATAACACCATACCCCCACCAACGGCAGCCAGGGACCGCTACCCGTTCACTGAGCCTGCAGAACAGCTTCACCAGATGTCGCAGCTAGCACAGGAACTACTTTGATACGCCGGGCAAGTGATCGCAGATAGTTCCGGCAGAAACATCCACCAAATGGGCTTTATAAGGCGGCGCACTGCCGGCAAAAGACAGTTGGTCGCACGGCTTGGACGTACGCAGAACTGCCACCCCTGCAGCCACGGCCAGACGCCTCTTCTAGCTGTCCAAACTCTTGGCAGTGGACTTGTTACTCTCGACGAACATCTTGACATTGTACAGTTGTTGACTGTGATCTCTCTCCCCGTGGAGAGTCGGGTCTTTTCTTTTCTTTGTTATTGTGTATTAGTGACGATCCACAGTTGGGATCGAGTCTGTTGTGCTTTTGGAAACTGTATTATTCTTTTGTGTCTAATGAATTGTTTTCGGACTTGTGTTTACCGCTTTTCTATTCCGCTAGCGCAGATACTTCATCCACAAAACAGACGCCTTCCAAACGCAGTCCAAAGAAGACGACCAGGATGACTCCGTGAAGTGATGCTACCCCACGATGTCCCCCGCCCGCATTCTGCTCTACTGACTAAAAAAAACAGAGCGATAGTCGAACTCGAGACCTTTGCCTTTCGCGTGCAAGTGCTCTTAAAACTGAGCTACCCAAGCACTCTTTCAGGAGTTCTAGTTCTTCAAGGTTCGAAGGAGAGCGTCTGTAAAGTTTGGAAGATAGGAGACGAGGTACTGGCAGAAGTGAAGCTGTGAGGACGGGGCGTGAGTCGCGGTTGGGTAGCTCAGTTGGTAGAGCACTTACCCGCTAAAGGCGAAGTTCCCGAGTTCGAGTCTCGGTCCGGCACACAGTTTTAATCTGCCAGGAAAGTTTCATATCAGCGCACACTCCGCTGTAGAGTGAAAATCTCATTCTGAAACTTTCAAGGAATTTGACTTACGGATGAAATCGCTCTCCGAACATGGCTCGACAAGTGTTTCCCCTTAAATAGACGTGATTTCTACAGTCCTGAAATCGAGAAGTTACTCCATCATTGGCAGACCGTTGTAAATATTGAATCAGAATATAATACTGATGACTAAATTGTCTGTTATGTGGATCTGTTCTGTTTATCATACTCATGGAAAGCCGCTACGAACTTGTGCACCAACCACATATTTACAAATGTTCAATGTGGCTACCTTTCTCAACACGACAAATGTCCGATTGTCAATCATTTTCCTGCCAAGTCCTACGAAGCAAGCACTGGTGTGTGACAGCGCCTGCTTGTGTTATCCGTTGTCGCAGCTTATCGACATTTCCCGGAAGTGTGAGAACAAACTCCCTGTCTTTAATGTAAACCCATACACAGAAGTTCATTGGAGTGAAATGAAGTGATCGTGGTGGTCATCATATTTTTTTCACCACGGCCGGTCCAAGCCGGCACATTCCTACAGAGATGCGTGACAACTTCACTATCATAATGTGGTAGCGAGCCATCTTGCTTGAAAACAAATCCCGTGCCCATGTCCTCTTGCGACCGAGGCATTAGACAACGTTCAACCATATTTAGGTACGGTATGACAGTTACAGCTGACTTATCACCAAAATAAATCGTAAATCTTACTACAGCTTACGGTACAAAAAGCATTTGTCTTACGTGGGTTCCGTACATGATCCATTACGTCATGCCGATTCACCTTGGAGGAGGTATGGAAGCGGGCTTCTTCATTGAAGACAATTTTTTTTTAAGAAAATCATCTTCAGTCTGCATTTTCTTAAACGTTTCTACACAGATCTCGGCTCGTTTGTCCCTGTCACTTTATCTTAAAGCTTGCAAAAGTTCCAGTTTGTAGGGTTTAATTGACAGACGATTCCTTAATACCTTCCACACTGTAGTACTAGGCATATTCAGTTCTAAAGTGGCACGTCTACTTGATTTACTGCGATTGCGAATGTGAGACTGCCGAACTTGTTCAATTGCTGCATCAGAGACTGCTGGCCGACTCTGACCCTGCGTCCTATGTGTTACACAGCCACTTTCGGTGAAACGATTGTACCAGCTAATAACAGTTTGTCGTTGGTGGTGGCTTGCAATATTTAGCTCTGAATAATCCTTGAACTGTAGTAGCGGATTCGGATTCATAAAACCGTAAACGACACTGTGCACACACTGCATAGTTATGTGACTCCATGATGACTGTTGGAATAATTCGTTTGTGCATGTCATCTGGTGGGAACGTCCTGGAACTAACAGTGTTAGGAGGGCATAAGACTTGAAGACATAGTAACAGCGGAAAATCCAGGGTGGAATATCGACAATATTATGAAAAGGGTAGACTGCTGCGCACCGTGTGGTGGAGATGTTGACTCGCGGATAGGAACAAAAAAAAAAAAAAAAAAGACTGTCAGACAAGTAAGCTTTTTGCCAAAAAAGGCCTCCTTCTAAATTAGATAACATAAACACACGCTCGAACAAATGCTACTTACACACACATATGACTACTATGTCTAACTGCCGGGGCCAGAGTGCGAGCTGCTGTGCATGATAGGAGTAGCAGTCTGGGTGGTGGGGATAAGGAGGAGGGTGGGATGGGAAGGAATAGTAGGCTAGGGATAGGGGACAGTAAAGCGCTGCTTGTGGGAGCATAGAGGCACAAAGTGGAGAGAGGGTGAGCCAGCTACGTGATGTTGGAAGGTTGATGGAGGGGAGGAGAGGGCAGTGGAAAAAAGACTGTGGGTGAGTTGGTGGAATAGAATACTGTAGTGGGAACAGGAAATGGAACAGGAGGGTGAAAGATGGTAACTAACGAAGGTTGAGGCCGGGAGGGTTATAGGAACATATGCTGTATTGCAGGGAAAGTTCCAACCTGTGCAGTCCACACAGTTCTAAAAAGCTGGTGTTGGTAGGAAGGCTTCAGATGACACAGGATAGGAAGCAGCCATTGAAATGAAGAACACTGTGCTGGGCAGCATGCTCAGCAACTGGGTAGTCCTGCTGTTTCTTGCACACAGTTTGTCAGTGGCTATGTATGCAGACAGATAGATTGTTAGTAGTCATGCCCATGTATTATGTAGCATATTTGGTTGCAGCTTAGTTGAACATAAGTGATTTCACAGGTAGCTCTGCCTTTGATGGGATATATGATGCTTGTGACCAGACTGGAGTAGGTGGTGTGGTGGTGGGAGGTTATTTGGGACAGGTCTTGCATCTAGGTCTATTACAGGGATATGAGCCTTCGGGCAAGGGGTTGGATGCAGGGGTTGTGTAGGAATGGACTAGGATATTGTGTAGGTTCGGTGGGCAGCGGACTAAAACTGTGGGGCAGGTGGGAAGGATAGTGGGTAGGAAGTCCTACCTCATCCATGCAGCACTTTACTGTTCCCCACCCAAAGCCTGCTATCCTTCCTCACCCCAGCCTTCTCCTTACACCCACCACCCAGGTTGCTTCTACCACCATGGGGACATAGGGAGCTGCTCGCAGTCTGGCCTCAGTAGCCAGTGACAGTGGTCGCGCGTGTGAGAGTTGCATTTGCATGAGCGTTTTGTACACGTTGTCCAATTTGGGAGAAGTCGTTATTGTCCAAAACTTCATTGGTTGGGAAGTCTTTTTGGTGTTATATTTCCTCTTAATGATGAGTAGCAAACTATGCTTTTCATAATACTGTCACTTGAAAACAGACTCCATTTAGTACCACACCAAACTTTTCTGTAAGTTATTTACTCCTTTCACAATTAAAGGTTACTTTCGTAGGACAATTTATAATCACTCTATTAATTGGGAAAAGATCACTAACTTACACATGGAGTTTACACAAGGAGCCGCGCATCGCTATGAGTTTCGAAGGGAGGGTTGGGGCTGTGAGATGGTGCTAAGTTGCTGGTGCTTGGTGGGTTTGCCGGTTCGGCGGCATGGCTTACGGTGTCTGAATATAGCGCGGTTATCTCTGACCGCCCCAGATATTACGCCGGCGAGAAACGAGAGTATAGCGGCGAAAGCTTCCTGGACGTCCGTGGCCCTTCCGCCGTATTTCTCCAGCGCCCAGGGCCCAGCACAACTATTACGAAAATTCCCTTTATGAAACCGCTTCCCTTTCGTTTTCCCTCCCTTTCGCTCTCCGTTAGTCGGGCGTTCACACACAGGGTGTTTCCCGCGGGACTACCGTACAGCAATAACCCGCGTGTTACAGTCTCGAAGCATGTGTGCTCTGCCCAAGGCCCGTTGTATCCTAACTAAACCAGCCGGGAGAGCGCATTTTGCTGCATACTGGCTCTGTGATCCACGTCATTCCTCCCATCTCCTACACTGTACTTAAGTGTATAAGTGTATCAGGATCGCTATATACACGATGTACGACGTAATATGAGAGCGGAGACGTGGAGCCTAAAAAAAAAAACAAAAAACAAAAAAAACAAAAAAACGGAACCCCACATGCTCGTCGTTTGGACAGACAGAAATACACATCCTAATCTCTGAAGCCGATCTATTGTAGAATTCTGAAACATGTTTTACGGTTGCTTATTATGACATTTCTGATGACCGAAAGTGTCCGAAAACAACGAGGAAGACTGCACTGTAGTACCTTCTCTAGATTGTCGCACAGATGACAAAATGGTAGTTATCGAAATAGACGACGGAGCGATAGAGAAACAATTAAAATCGCTCAAAAGGGGAAAGGCCGCTGGACGTGATGGGATACTAGTTCGATTTTAGACAGATTACGCGAAGGCACTTGCCCCCCTTCTTGCAGCGGTGTACCGTAGGTCTCTAGAAGAGCGTAGCGTTCCAAAGGATTGGAAAAGGGCACAGGTCATCCCCGTTTTCAAGAAGGGACGTCGAACAGAGGTGCAGAACTATAGACCTATATCTCTAACGTCTATCAGCTGTAGCATTTTGGAACACGTATTATGTTCGAGTATAATGACTTTTCTGGAGACTAGAAATCTACTCTGCAGGAATCAGCATGGGTTTCGAAAAAGACGGTCGTGTGAAACCCAGCTCGCGCTATTCGTCCACGAGACTCAGACGGCCAGAGACACGGGTTTCCAGGAAGATGCCGTGTATCTTGACTTCCGCAAGGCGTTCGATACAGTTCCCCACAGTCGTTTAATGAACAAAGTAAGAGCATATGGACTGTCAGACCAATAGTATGATTGGATTGAAGAGTTCCTAGATAACAGAAAGCAGCATGTCATTCTCAATGGAGAGAAGTCTTTCGAAGTAATAGTGATTTCAGGTGTGCCGCAGGGGAGCGTCGTAGGACCGTTGCTACTCACAATATGCATAAATGACCTTGTGGATGACATCGGAAGTTCACTGAGACTTTTTGCGGATGATGCTGTGGTATATCGAGAGGTTGTAACAATGGAAAATTGTACTTAAACGCAGGAGGATCTGCAGCGAATTGACGCATGGTGCCGGGAATGGCAACGGAATCTCAGTGTAGACAAGTGTAATGTGCTGCGAATACATAGAAAGAAAGATCCCTTATCATTTAGCTACAATATAGCAGGCCAGCAGCTGGAAGTAATTAATTACCTAAATTATCTGGGAGTACGCATTAGGAGTGATTTAAAATGGAATGATCATACGAAGTTGATCGTCGGTAAAGCAGATGCCAGAGTGAGATTGACTGGAAGAATCCTAAGGAAATGCAATCCGAAAACAAAGGAAGTAGGTTACAGTACGCTTGTTCGCCCACTGCTTGAATACTGCTCAGCAGTGTGGGATCCGTACCAGATAGGGTTGATAGAAGAGATAGAGAAGATCCAACGGAGAGCAGCGCGCTTCATTACAGGATCATTTAGTAACCGCGAAAGCGTTACGGAGATGATAGATAAACTCCAGTGGAAGTCTCTGCAGGAGAGACGCTCAGTAACTCGGTACTGGCTTTTGTTAAAGTTTCAAGAACATACCTTCACCAAAGAGTCAAGCAGTATATTGCTCCCTCCTACGTATATCTCGCGAAGAGACCATGAGGGTAAAATCAGAGAGATTAGAGCCCACACAGAGGCATACCGACAATCCTTCTTTCCACGAACAATACGAGACTCAAATAGAAGGGAGAACCGATAGAGGTACTCAAGGTACCCTCCGCCACACACCGTCAGGTGGCTTGTGTAGTATGGATGTAGATGTAGATGTAGATGTAGAACCCCAGCTAGTTCCATTCGTCTACGAAAGCCATAAATCAGCAGATATTGGCAGCCAGGCTGATGCCGCATACCTTGACTTTCGGATGGTCTTCCGTACAGTTCTGCATAGCCGCCTAGTCAATCAATGTTATCGACAACTGGCTGGCCTCTTCTATTAGGGAAAACTGTGTTCCAGCAATGACTATTACTGCATTTTCTTCATCGGTGTCTGAAGATTCGGCAGACTGCTCAGAATCATTTTCATCAATAAGATGATTTACGTCACGTTCACGTTTGAGTTCTAACACTGCTTGCCGTGTGGGGTCCTCCGTTAGCAAAATCTCATTTCTCTGTGCTTTTTTCCCATAAATGTACTTCAAACTCGGCGGCAGAAAAGTAACGTGTACTCCAAGGTCAGAGAGGCCATTAGAAAATTTTTCTGTCAAATTAATTAAACAATAATGTCTCACAACTTTGAGCATGGTTCCTGTATTACGTCTCACACAGCAGTGAATTCACGTTGGCGGCAGTGTTATGTGTACGGTGCGGTGGGCATGAACAGCAACAAATAAAAAACAGATCTCGCTATACACTTCTAACGCTGGTTCTTGAAACTGTATAAGTATTCTTTAGTGGGATGGTTGGTTTCTACCTTCAAGGGTCAGTCACTCAAGGGTTCCAGTATTTCTATGACGCTCTCCCTAGAACAAACCTGCGACTATTCATGTTGTACCTATCGTCTACGTTCAGTAACCTATGTTAACCATGTTTGTTATGGCTTCCCCACAACTAAGCTCTGTTGTATTATGGATCACAAAACTGTTTTATAAGTAGTCTTTTTCGTACGCTGACTGCATTTGCCGGCATCCTGGTAGTGAAACGAAGTCTTCCATTTGTTTTATCTATGACTGAACCTATATGATCAGTTTAATTCACATACAGATAGGTCGTATGTGGAACGTAATAGAAGAACTGAGAATTAGACACGAGGTACTGGATGGGAATATGAAACTGGCCTGACATAGGTTTCAACTTTTAGCATGATGGCCGTTGCAGTATATAATGAAAACCATTTATGCTGAAAACGCTTGACGCAAAATGCTGGACACCAATATTCAGATAATAAGAAATAATAATGATGCCCCGAGAAAACATTACGTCATTTGATTCCAATTTCTTTCTCTTAGCGCCGTGGTTCCGAAGCTTTGTTAGACCATTTCCTCTGAATGCAGTCAAACATTTGTCAGTGTCCCCACCCTCCCTTCCACCCTACCCCCCCCCCCCTTTCCGATTGTTCCCCGCATTATCACCAACTTCAGTACCTGACTAAACCGTAGAATGAAAGATTCTTTTTGCAAACACTTTTATTTTTAAAATGATGAAAAGTGAGTGATATTTAGTTTTGTGTGTGTGTGTGGAAAAGGGAGGGGGGATGGGGACAGGTGTTAGAATGAATGACGCAGAAATTCGTGGTGCATCGCAAGCGCTATACAGAATTCCTTCTCAGAAAAGAAATTTAACTATCCACAGTGAGAATAGACATTTGTTGCAAAATATGCTTACCCTGCATTACTCCTCTCCATTGTGGCACTTGCTTGACTGCACACTGCAACCCAATTTAAAATAAACCAGGTTAATATGTGTGCACTACACTTTTTGTTCGTAAATTACTTCATTGCTGCACTGCTTACTTCTGAGCTGAGAGAAACTGGAAGACTTCAGGATCTCAATGCTGTGTGTCCGACATCAGCCACCAGTATTAGTAGTAATGATAACAATGATAATAATAATAATAATGATGCTGTATACAGCAGTATAGTAGCTCATATGTAGTTACTGCCGTATCGTCCTGGCAATTAATTCATTTATCTCTTAGAAGTGAGCAATTAAGAAATTTCTGGACTACTGCTGATACTGTCTACAACTTGGAGAAGACATTTACCTGAGATATTTGGCATTTGGTACGTGTATGTCTCACTTTTGTACGGGAAAAAGCACATGTGTGTAGTGGGTAGACTATATGGGGAACCTGTAACCTCCACCGAACAATGCTCCTAACTGAGAAAAAGTAATGAATGATAACTTATGTACACAATATTAGAGTCTTGCAAAATTGTGATGATAGATATAATTCATGTCTGAAACAGAATCGAATCGCTTAGTTTTCTCTCCTCAGAAAATTTCATTTCACTCCTCAGGCGGTAATTACCCCCAGGTTAGGGACCACTGCTTAGTGCAATGCTGATGATGATGAAGATGACTGCTTTAAAGAAGCTAAACTACTTCGTTTTCTGTCTCTAACCACAGTTTACGTCAGTGGAGATTACTGTTTAGTTTCTTACGAACATTTTCTTTAATATTTTTATTCATTTTTTGGGGAGCATGACAACTACTGTAATATTTTAGTAATAAGAATAGAGCAAGTACTAAAAATGATGAAGTTCCCAACAACCGAATATATGGAATATAAAACTCTCTGGAAGACTATGTAAGCCTATTTTAGCACACTGTTAAGTTACTACCGTTGTTACCGTTACTGTTTCGACTACTGTTACTATTACGTTTACTGGTATGACTAGTAGTACTGCTCGTCGTCAAATGCATGTGCTTATGTGAACCATTTATGTCTTTTGAAGTAAACTTCGTGCAGATATATTGCAGAAGAGTATTTCACAGTATTTTTGTGTTCTGACTAATGCGAAAACTCAGTCTTTTAAAACATCGTCTCATACCAAGCAATCGCTTAATTACAAAAAGGAATTAATTCAATAAAATCCCAAGCTAAGGGACTAAAGCAAACGATAATGACAATCTCTAATCAGGAAGTTTTTTCTGAATAATAATTCTCAATGAAAAGGCAGTCATACCAACCATTCTTGAAAGTCGACCTGCAACGACAGCAAGGGAATAATATCTCTGGCCGCTGCCATAAACATTTCTAAATAGTTACGAAACAAGAATCCAAGTTATTTAGTATCAAATGTAAGAATTTCTCCAGACTAGACTATAAATAGAAAGTGACTTGTTGCAGAACTGTGACTTTAACTAACTAGTTAGCGAAATTAGGCATGCTCTACCAATACCAACTTTATTAACATGCCTAAATATGTTTAATGAACAGGAAGGCAAACAACACAGATTTCTCACTCCGATTATAAACTGGCGCCCCATACAGAACAAAGAATTAGTACTTTCAGAAACTGAGCCACTTCCTGCTGTAATAATTGATCTAAATTGCGTCCCTAAGATGAATAATTCGGGTGGAAGAAACAAACATTGTGTTCATTCAGCCACCAGGGAGCGGTTTCATTGGCGCCAACTAAACGTGGGAATGAGAAGAAAACGAAGAAGGTATACATGCAAATTTGTAACTTTGGCGAAATCCTGGCATGATTAGCACTTTTGGGCGTGCGTATGCTTATGTGTACATATAGTGCACTTAACGTGAACTAATTCATTGGTTGTTCTTCTTCACATTCCGTGTCCATCTAATGATTTAAATTATAAACTCCGAAGTTTAAAATCATTACTGTAAAAGGATGAATATCGCTTAAAGGTATCTGGACAACGCAGATTCGTCAGTATCGACGTAAAGTCAAGACAATGGAATTTGCGAGATCGTGGCTTGTTTTATAAATTCTCTTTCCCTGTATGAATAGATTGCATTCTAGTAGAAGTTTAGTGCTTTGTGTTTGATCATTCAAGGCTATGTCTCAATAATTTCGGATTTTAGAAGGTTTTGTTTCATCTTTTGGAAGGCCTATTCCATTGTTTTTGATAGGAGTGTCACGGAAACGATACGATGGAAGCAAATGAAGTTCAATGTTGGACTTTTCTTTTTAATAAATTTAAAATGATTAAACGGACTAAGTGAGGAAGGTTAGAAACGGAACAATTGATAGAGGCTGGAGATAGGGAGAATTTGCAAGCTGAAGAAAACTTGGAATTAGAGAATGGCCAGGTGATGATTCATCGTAGGATTCCAAATTCTGAAATAATTAACCCGGATGAATTTAGTGAAACAGGTAGCCCCTTGCTTTGTAGAGATGAGTTTGAAAGTGGTGAAAGAGACTGAGCAGGTCGATGAGACACCAGGAACGATGGGAAATGCGTTTCTGGCCATTGACTCCTTTCAGGTTTTGCTCATGAGTTTTGAAAGCTTTGAAAAGAAACAAGCTGGACGCGCTGCTGATTTGGCAAGGAGAGAGCAATACCAGACAAGAGGAAATTAACAAAGAACTCCTAGAAGAGTTAAATCCAAGGCTGGTTAAAGGAGACGCGAAAATTTTTGAAGACCTTAATCAAATTATGCAAGGTCTAGTTGATGCTAATACACGATTGGGGGCCTGCTTGAATTGATAGATCAGATAAAGGAAGACGTAGTTTCCACCAAAAATAGCCAGTCTGAGGTAGAAAAAGTGATAGAAGAATTGACAAATAAAGGTCTCGAAAACAAGAAACATACCGATGAATATTTACTAAAAAAAAGAGTACTAAATAGGAAGAGGAAATGTCAGAGTGGATAGAAGTAAAATCTGCTGGCACACTCTAACGGAGCGATACATTGCGTTAATAAAGATCCCGGTTTACCAACTGGTGAGGATACGGAAATATTAAAGGAAGAATTCCAGCAAATAAATATAAACTGATTTCCGAAGGAGCGAAGTAGTAAAAGGAAGTACATAATCGGTCAAGAACGCTACAAAACGTGTACCGAATGAATGAATGTAAATCAAAACCAAGTGGTTCTGCTTGAACGTCAGGCTCAGAAAGCCCGTTTAACTGTTCGTCTTTGAGTGCTCCCGAACATGGAAACGAGGAAATTTATTTTGAGAACTGTCCTTACTGTGAAATAGGTAGACACACCCCATCAGTTTCAACGATTAAAACTTAGTAGAGTATTATAAAGAATAGGACATGTCGATGAAATTCAACAATGAAAGACTTTCCACAACGGATTGTGTGTATTAAAGCTCCCAAAACCTGCCTCCACGTCCGCAGCTCGTGGTCGTGCGGTAGCGTTCTCGCTTCCCGCGCCCGGATTCCCGGGTTCGATTCCCGGCGGGGTCAGGGATTTTCTCTGCCTCGTGATGACTGGGTGTTGTGTGATGTCCTTAGGTTAGTTAGGTTTAAGTAGTTCTAGGAGACTGATGGCCATAGCTGGTAAGTCCCATAGTGCTCAGAGCCATTTGAACCATGCCTCCACAATCGTGGACAAGGAGGCACAAAATACAGTTTATAGAGTCCCATATCGTCGCAGATGCGTTCTACGCACACGAATCAGCAGAATTTTTTAATATCTAGTCTGAAAAAAATATTACATTTCACTCGAAATAACTTGGATGGACTTGTTTCCTAATTATTTAGAAATGTTAATGACAGCGGTCAGAGATATTATTCCTTTGTAGACGCTGCGAGTATATATCTGACATTGTCTGTCCTAACGCTTCGAATGGAAGATTCCCTGAAATAATGTACAGCACTTCTGGTAGCACAGACTTTACAACGACATGCTGCCAGTATTTACTATGTGCGTGAGTGGTATTTAATAGGTTCCTAAATCCTGTAGGATGCAATATCAAGCTGAGAGGTCAATAGCTGCTCTCCTCTCACGAAAAAAATCCCAGCCCCATTTGGATGGTAATGATAATCGAGGTACACACAGAAAGGTGCAATTTAGTCTTCCCCCTGTACCTCTGTACATGATTGTACCTGCCATTTTGAAGTTGAGATTAAGCCATCAAAGCACGAATCACACTATATTTCTGAACAGTTGAGATCGGTGTTTTATTATTACTACTGCTTGTTTGTCTACAAAAACCTTTGCTAATTATACTACTTGTAGACCCGGTATCTAACACCGTATCTATGAAAACACCATAAAAGAAGCTCGTATCACGGCTTTTATTATATCATCCGAATTTACCTTACATTGACACATTGATAGGGTTCGTGATGTAACTCCTCTGTTATTAGCTTGTCCTCACTGTATCTCAACATATACACGTTGATTAGGGATAGAAAGTGACTTATTGCAGAAGTGTGTAAGTAAGTAGCAAAATTACTCATGCTCTACCAATACCAACTTTATTAACATAAGTAAATATGTGCAGAGATCAAGAAGGTAAACTATATAATTTTCTCACTCTGTTAATAAACTGACGCTCCATACAGAAAGAACCATTTGTACATTAAGAAACCGAGCCACATCCTGCTACAATTATTGATCTAAATTGCGTCCCTGAGATGAACTCGGGTGGAATAAAAGTCATTCCTTTCAATCAGTGAAGTAGGCAGCGGTTTCATGGCCCTACATTCACAGGAAAATCACATGAAAAGATACGAAACGAGTAAGTGAGAATTGCAGCTTCAGAGTAATATATGCAAGAAATTCTCAGCTTCAGAGTGTCTGACTAAGTCATCGTGGTTGAAAATCTCAGTGACAGTGGCATTCGGCAGATAGGTAAAAATGAGGTAAAACCAGACAGCTAAATACAGAAGCTGACCTGTGAAAGATACACCAAGAAGGGTCGTCATAGTCAGTGCAACTAAAATGGGATGAGAAACTTAAATTATTGGATAAACTATAATGGGGCAAGAAAGAGCAGAGTCTGCGTACTAGACAGATGACTAGGTTAAACACTATGGTAAATAAAATATTGACATAAAAGGTTAAGAATACACTGCATTGCGGACGGGGGAGCAGCCGAAGGCCACTCGGACCACACGCTGCAGCGAGAGGTGTACCACACTCCCTCCCCTTCATATCCTCTCCCAAATAATAACCACTGAAATCGCACGTACAGGAAAATTAAATTCAAATTTTGTTCTAAAATCCTCTTCCTCTCAGGAAACATAGGTATTTGGCAGCGTAGTCCGCAAATATCCGAGGCAGTGAGGTAGGAAGGTAGATTTCCGTCTTAGCCAGCGGCGCATATTCACCAAGTTTATGGACTGTCTTGAGATGATTACCAGAGCTGCATACAGAGGAGTCACGACGCTAAAGGAACTCGTGGGTAAGTCTGGTGTGCCCTATACGCAGTCGGCATAGTACGATAGCACCTTTCCGAGATGTCTGAGGAGCAGTATGCCACACCTTGATGGTCTCTTTGACTGCTATCAGCTTGTTGAGACTCGTTACCCTGCCATTCTATATCCCTGGTGTTCAGATTTTGATGTCACAGTTGCAGTCGTAAATCTACGCCCAGCACTTTGCGTAAGAGTTTCTCCAAATGAATGTTGATGCCGTTCCGGCGTTGTCAAGCCCAACTACTAAGTCTTGTATGTTACCAGTTAAAACGTTTCTGGGGTATGAGAGACGTTCGCGTTGTGAGAAGCTCATGGAGTCGCAACAAACCAGGAAGACGCGTGAGATCTGCCGTCACACACAATGGCGGAATTACTTCCTTTCGTCAGTGGAAAAATCTTGATACTCGTGCTTTCATTTCAGTATTGTAATTATCAAAACACTTCAGTTAGTTCACGAATTCGATGAGGAACGTTATGAAGTAGGTGACTTGGGTGTCTAAATCGGTGAATTTGCTGTCTAAATCGTTTCTCCTATTCTGTTTTCAAATACAGTCACTGCAAAATTCTTACGCGTCGTGCTATAGGAATAGTGACTAACAGAAATCGCTATTTCACTTTAAATGAAGTTGTAGATGTTTAACGTAGCTGATATAAATGGATGTCGAAAACAGGAAACTGTAAACACTCTGGCATTGCTGTTTCAATACCGTCAACGATAATACAGTATAGAATCAAAAATCTGCCATTGTTTGAGTGTGGCATCTTCAAGTCAGAGAGAAAACGTTCGAGACGGCTAAACATGAAGCGCCTAACAGTCAATGGCGTGAATCAACTACATTAAAACAGCTCTATTACATAGCGATTTGATCGGCCAGCAAACAAAAATATTTTTTGTGAAAGTTATAAAAAGTAGAGACTATGAATTTTGCAGCTGTGGGCTTACGTTTTGTGCATTGAACTGTGAATTGTTTTCAAAGGTTTAATGTAAGGGTCTCAGTTTCCAATTACAATATTTTGAGTGAAGTAGTGGAAGGACAATATACTATTTAACACAGTCACACAGACATCGTTGTTGAATGAGAAAATAACGTACGAGATAGACCGATTAACCCGACATATCCCTTCTCACGTCCACTTTGGAAACAGTTTAATGTTACTTTTACAGTATATTTTCTTAGAAAATGTCTCGCCAGAGCAGCCACAAAGTTTTATTTGAATATGGTAATTAATTTTCTAAGATACGAGATAACCATCGTCTTCTTGACGAGATCAAGGTGTCATCCAAGAATACAAGCATTTCGTCAGTATCAAGGAGTCTGCCACGCAGCAGTTATCACAATGCAAGCGATATCAAGGATTCAGAAATTATCAATGGTCATCGTTCTTGCTGTATTGCGCGGAAACAGACTTCCATCAACCTATTAAATAGGGTAGCACAGTGAACAGTGCTTACTGAAATAGTTATCAGTATTCCACACCAAAACGATTACATTAACACTAGGAGCATTCTTTCCCACGCAGCCGTATTTTGTGGTCATACACTTAATCGGATCTGCGATAACTATAGAGTTTGCGCTTGGAGTATAATCTGCTCTATATTAAACCCTTTCTATGTCACTACCGGAATAGCTTTGTTAAATACGTTTCGAGAGAGTTGTAAACAATATTAAAATAAGTGGTAATTTCGATTTAATATACATGGTTAAAGATAGAACGTGCAAAACTTACCAGAAGCTTACATTTAGCTCACTGAATTTAGATCTCATACATTAGCGATAATATCACTTGCTGCATTTAACTGCTTAACAGTATTACAATCAATTAGTACCGGTCAATACTCCAGTCGTCATATGCAGCCAACATATACGAGAGTCAACCTTTGTTGTTGCGTTTGATATGAATATCTCACACTACACCGAACTGATAATCTATGGCAGTAAAACACATCTATTCACTTGCTCTTTGTATAACAAGTACATGAAAGATAAGTGGGCTACTTGTGCGCGCTTAAGCTCTCATTTATGAGAAATCGGAGTTTAGGAATTTGTAATTGGGTTTTTGACATGTATTCTTCAGCTGCAACGTTATACAGGACTAATTTTTGACTAGAGACAAATGATTTACTGTGCGACCTTGATACTAATATAGCTGTTTGCGTAACAGTGTAGATTTCAGATTGGTATTTTCTCTGACGGATTATTAAGATAGCTGGAATCTTTATAAACTGCTGATATTATTCAGGTTAATTGAAAACCTCAGCCGCATCACTGTAGCTCACACAACATCTCTTCAAAAGCTGCTGATTCTAGAACTTCTATAGTGGAACAGCACAGCAGAAATAAGCCAAATTTATTAAACTACTAGCGGAGAGACCCGGTTTGCCCACTCATTTATTTATAGCTGTGTATCCACATGCGTAGTCGCTTACCACGCAGCTTCAGCTTCTGGCCTTGAACTTAACGTTTATGACGTCACAACTCCTGAACTGTATCGAACATTTAGTGGGATAAGTGAATACTGCCTGCGAAAGCTTTGCGAATGGAGTTAGCTGCAACGAAGTTATAAATTCAAACGTCAATCATGATACGGCTGTTTTTCATGCTTCTCCCAGTTTATGTCGTCATACCTCCCTTAAGTAAGACAACAATATAACATTGTAGGTACGTTCAGCGACATATGTGGATACTGTCTGAGAAATCTGTTGCCGGGAGTGATATTTTAAACGTCATGCATAATGCTACAGTTCCTCACGCATCTCATTGTTTTTGATGTCATATCTCCTGAACTAAGTGTCACGCAGTGGTATAATTTTGCAGATACATTCAGAGTTATACGTGTATACTGTCATCAAAATATCACGAAGTAGTAAGCGATAAACCTTTTCCTTTCATCTTTATGCAGGGGTTGACAGAGAGAAAAAATTTCGTAAAGTTTGTATCAAGTCGCTCAGTTACTGGGTGAATAAACACTGGGAATACACTAATCGCTGGCTATGCTTCACTTTTACCCAGCCCCTTGGATAAGGAGGCGTTTCATAGCCCTACAGTACGTGTGTGCTAATTTTGGTGGACATCCGTCCAGTAGATTAGGAGATGTAGCGCGACAATATATATATATATATATATATATATATATATATATATATATATATATATAAAATGTGTGTGTGTGTCGTGCTGCATCCCCTAATCTACTGGACCGATTTTTTTTCACTGGAAAAAAATGTTGCTTACCGTTTTAGTCAAGGTTAGTGTTGTGTCCTTCCCTTCTGATTGCACCCACTTTTTCCAGCGCTTCTGCCATTGATGGTAACATTTCTGGAACTCATCTTCTGTAATATCCTCCAAGACCCTCATTGCAGCGTTTTGTACATCTCATGTGGTTTGAAAATGGTGTCCCTTGACCGCCGTTTTGACTCTTGGAAATAGAAGAAAGTCTCACAGAGCGATATCTGGTGAATAAGGTAGCTGTGGTAGTGCTGAAATTTGTTTTGAGGTTCAAAATTTCTGTACTGACAGAGCAGTATGGGATGGCGCATCATCGTGATGCAGAATCCAATTACCAGCAATGTCGGCACGGACACGAAGAACTCTTTTACGAAGTCTGTCTAACATTTGTTTGTAATAATATTCGTTAACTGTTTGTCCAGGAGGCCCCCACTCTTTGTGAACAATTCCCTTGGAATCATAGAAGCACACAAGCATGCATTTCACTTTTGACTTTGACATGCGAGCTTTTTTTGGTCTGTAGATTTGTCGTCACGTTCTCACCAAATTTGGCACAAAAAGAAATGGCATACCGTTGCGCAATATTATGTGGTGTTAACTTATTACTGCACAACTCACGACTCAGCAGTTGCATCCATGTGGTGCTTGGACTAGAAGCAGCTCATAGACCAAGGTCAAAGAAAATCAGTCTCATTACTTTATTGTCGCACCTCGTAGCATTAACCTCGTTCAGGTGAGGTAAGATACAACTATTCCTCTTACGCAAATGCTATTCCAGTACAAATGTAGACAGTAACGTGCCACCTGTAATTAACACAAAGAAGGCAATGGTGTACTGATTCTTTAATCACGTGCTGTTTACTAGCCACATATTTAATCTCTGGTAGAAAAATACGTGCTCCGCGATTTTTCAGGTAGCCAAAGGCCTTTGATTGTGTAAATCATGGAATTCTTTTAGATAAGCTAAATCATTATGGTCTGAGTGGGGCAGTGCAAAAATGGTTTAATTCATATCCTAACTGGAAGAATGAAGAAAGTTGTAATAAGTGGTTCATGTAATGTTAAAACAACAGCTTATTCCTCAAACCGGGGGACTATCAAGTACTGGGTCCCACAGGGTTTGGTCTTAGGTCCTTTACTATTCTTGATATACATTAATGACTTACCATTCCACATTGATGAAGATGCAAAGTTAGTTCCTTTTGCTCATGATACAAGTATAGTAATAACATCCAAAAACCAGGAACTAAGTGATGTAGTTGCAAATGATGTTTTTCACAAAATTATTAAGTGGTTCTCAGCAAACGGACTCTCATAAATTCTGATAAAACACAGCATATACAGTTCTGTACAGTAAATGGCACAATTCCAGTAATAAATGTAGACTTTGAACAGAAGTCTGTAGCTAAGGTAGAATTTTCAAAATTTTTAGGTGTGTCCATGGATGAGAGGTTAAACTGGAAGCAACACATTGATGGTCTGCTGAAACGTCTGAGCTCAGCTACGTATGCTATTAGGGTTATTGCAAATTTTGGTGATAAGAATCTCAGTAAATTAGCTTACTATGCCTACTTTCTTTCACTGCTTTCGTATGGCATCATATTCTGGGTAATTCATCGTTGAGTAGAAAAGTATTCATTGCTCAAAAACGTGTAATCAGAATAATTGCTGGAGCCCACCCACGGTCATCCTGCAGACATCTATTTAAGGGTCTAGGGATCCTCACAGTAACCTCACAGTATATATATTCACTTATGAAATTTGTTGTTAATAATCCAACCCAGTTCAAAAGAAATAGCAGTGCGCATAGCTATAACACCAGGAGAAAGGATGATCTTCACTATGCAGGGTTAAATCTGACTTTGCCACAGAAAGGGGTAAATTATGCTGCCACAAAAGTCTTTGGTCACTTACCAAACAGCATCAAAAGCCTGACAGATAGCCAACTAACATTTAAAAATAAATTACAAGAATTTCTAGTTGGCAACTCCTTCTAATCATTGGCTGAATTTTTAGATATAAATTAAGAGGGGTAAAAAAAAAAAACGACTTAAACATAAGTGTCATGCAATATTTTGTGTAATGTAATATCTTGTACAGACATCTTTTATTAACCTGACACGTTCGACATCATTACGAAGTGTCGTATTCATGATCTATGGAACAAGTATTAATCTAATCCAATCTAATCCAGACGGCATCTGTTTCAGGTGCGATGGTTAGAGTTTTATAAGGTGAATCCGTGCTTGGCTCTTTCACTGTCCGCACGCTTTGCAATGATGCTTTTACGGCAGCCAGACTATTTCCCTGTGAGCACGTCCCAGTCCACACGCTTCTTGGCTACAGTGTGGGTGCCAGATAAGGGGCGTCCAGCCCGGCTCCGTGGTGCCCTTTGTCCTGCACGGCTGGAGGGACAGCGGCAGGACAATGCGGGGCCACAGAGTCGTTTAACCGCCAGATAAAGGTCGCCTCCATCAGCCGCCGCTGCGGACGTGATAAGCCCGCCAGGTTCTCCCACCTCTCTCCACATGGGCGCATCCACGGGGCCGGAACCACGGCAGGCGGTAGTGTGGCGCTGCTAAGCCTGCAGAATATTAATTAACGCTCCACCTTGTATGCATCAAATTTCTTGGTATGCCTACACTCTGGCCTCGTACAATTTTCCTCGGCAATGAGGATAATGCGTGAGCCAGTTTACGCTAAAAGCGTACGACGCCACTCACAAAGATGTTCTCTGTTAGCCGTCCACAAACTGTCATATGTCATCAAAAGCATTTAAGTTAAGTCTGACAACAAGGGTGCTGTTCAAACAAACTGTTACCTTGACAATGACCACACAAGTATGTCTGTACAACAGGTATAAATGATTAAATCACTCCATAGTCAATACTTTCTTTAATTGATATGTAGGACTTTTTAGTAGGAATTAAAATTTGAAAATTCTCCTTCGTCAATTCATTAATTTATTGACTCAGTATTTGCAACCTAATGTTTTATAGTTAACTTAATTTAACAAATGTGAAGCATCAATTACCAGAAAAGGGAACTCCTGAATAATGTATGTTACATAAGCTCTTAGTCCCGAGATTTAATTACGAACAGTGAAATGGAACACTGCAAACACTGCAGCAATGCACAGTATTCACCCATATTTAGGGTCATAATAATTTCAACAGGTGCTACCATTTGGGTTAAATATGTGACAATTGAGCATTTCAGTATAAGGTAATAGGGTCTTAAAATAAAAATAATCAAATATTCTCGTTTACACCCCTACCTGTAGAATTTGTATATTAAACGACATATTTACACCACAATAAGTGTCATAATAATCTCGACAACTGCTTTCATTTGGACTAAATATGTGATATCTGATTTTTTTAAATATAGCCCTTATAGCCTCTGCAATTAAAAATAATCATCACATCACATTTAAACCCCTCCCTGTAACGTTTTGCGTTACATTTTTTCCTTATACTAACCATTTTTCTTCGACACACCTTATACGTGATGGACTGACCTTTAATTTTTGAGTCAATAGTAGAATATTGTAATTACTCTACTGAGTCCCAAAGAGTGAATGATTTTGCTATCACTGAAATGATAAAGTAACTGGATAATTCAAATGTCCTAAAAAATAATGCATTGAACCCCAGATTTATGAGGGTTGAAACTTAAATAGTGGCAACTATTTATCTACAACCGATACAAAAGAGTTACATGTTTGCAGCTGGTACTGTCCTTCGAAGTAGTCACCAGCAGTGTACAGAGCCCGTCGCCCGTTGCCAGCGATGTGGAAGGCATAGTATACCGTTAGCAGAACCTGTTCTGTTAATGGTGCGAATGGAGTGGTCTGAAGTTACGGTGATTCTCGTGTACGATTGTGATGGTGTTGTCCTAACGCATTACGTTCCTTCATGGCAGATCGTCAATGCAAAGTATTATTGTTCGTTTTTGGAGCATCACCTGCGAACAGCTTTGCGAAATAAACGGCGACACTTTCTGCGCAACCCACCCATCATTTTGCACGACAATGCGCGGGCGCACACAGCGCGAGCTGTGGCTGCTCTATTCAGTCGATGGGACTGGGAAGTACTGTACCATCCACCATACTCCTTGTGTCTTTGATTTGATTCCGAAGATGAAGGAACCACTTCGTGGCATTCGCTTCACAACTGTTCCAGAGAATCGACAGGCAGTAGAGTGCTCCATTCGCACCATCAGCAGAACAGGCTCTGTTAACGGTAATCTACGTCTTGCACATCGCTGGCAAGGGGTTATACACATCGCTGCTGACTACTTTGAAGGACAGTAACAGGTGCAAACATGTAACTCTTTTGTATCGGTTGTGAATAAATAGTTGCCACTATTTATGTTCCAACCCTCGTATATTTGATAACAGCCGCCGTAATGGAGCGCACAAGTTAATTATTTGTCACTGAAGTGTCCTAAGACACTCTGCAATATTTTTAAGTAGTATATCTTTTTATTAGTATTACAGAATCAACAATTTATACTATCATTCTGACGTCAACCTAATTACTCTAAAGCTTATTTCATCACTCTATCTGCATAACCAGGTATGCCACTAGATTCTTCCTTAATTTCCATTTTACATATTAACGCTTCTTAATGCTTTTAAAGTATTTTATGGAGAAATCCGTAATTTAGCACGTGACCAGCATATTGTGCTAACTTCTTGCATAAGACGCTTTTGAAAATTAGTT
The DNA here is from genome assembly GCF_023864345.2 of Schistocerca serialis cubense. NCBI lineage: Eukaryota > Metazoa > Arthropoda > Insecta > Orthoptera > Acrididae > Schistocerca > Schistocerca serialis. Next base: position 376,109,486 of record NC_064645.1, on the reverse strand, counting down.
TTCGTAATCTTTGTTACAGTAAAATTCATATCAATTTCAGTCATGAAAACAGTATTCCTTTCACCCTGGAAGCTTCTTTCGCTTGTATATTTAAATTGTCGGGTCCCACAATTCCCATAAATGATCATTTTACGCTAACGGATTTACTTCATTAACTTTAGAGAGAACTGGGCTTCAAAGACATAGGGCTCAATTGAGTAAGAGCTGAGATGTAAACTGATATTAAATAATTGGTTCTAACTTGTATAGGTCAGTTGTTTGAATATTTTTTAGTATAATATTTTTCGTGAATAATAAGGAATAATGTGAAGCTGATGACTTCATACTTTAACATGTCAAGGTATGTGTATCATAAGTACCAAGTAACGGATTGGATAAGCCCTTTGAGATTTAAATGGATCTTCCTTTGGTTCTTGGTAGAACAACATTGTAATAAATGAAAAGCGATAGTCTGCTTTTGTTCTACAGTATTACTTTTATTGTGTTAACTGGTTTTCGGCTTACAAGGTCATTTTCAGATATTTACTGACTGTTGTCACCAAGGACGTTACAAAGGTTCTAAACGACACTGGAAGAGAAGTTACATATCTAGACTGAAGCAGAAACATACAGTACATGAAATCTTTGAGAGTTTGGTGGTAATGCAATGTAAAAAGTAAAATATTGAACAGTAAATAAATAAAAATGGGGAAAACAGGAAGAAAACTTCACCACAAAACATGAACAGTAATCCTAAATAAGTTGAAATTAATAAACAAAATCAATAAAATGAAATTGGTTCTTGACAAGGGTATTGCAGGAGGTATGATACATAGAGAGTGGTACACAAAACAATTAAAAGAAGAAAGAACTATCAGTGTAACTACAGAATATATAAAGAACTTAATGAATACCATTAAGATAAGTAGAAAGGAATAAATGCAGGAATATGTAGGAGTGTGAGGGAACATACAGTAAATGCAGTCATTGAGAGTGTGGTGGTACTGCAATTAAAAAGAGAAAAAAACTGAACAATACACAAATGTAAATGGATGATACATGGAAAACATTAACACTATACATATAACTGTGCCTATGTAATAGTTTGCATTAAATAAATGGACCAAATGAAATAACAACAGCACTTGATGAGACAGCTACAAGACGTATAAAACATGGAAAGTGATATAAGTACCAGTTAAAAGAAACCCTTAAAAATTGAAAAATACAGTCTATATGGATTACACAGACAATTTCAATAAAATAAAAGAACTCAGTTAATACAGGAAAATGGGGGAATATGTAGGAATCAGACAGTGTGGGAAGTAATGAAAAATTGAGAGAATTATTTGAAGTTTAACACAGGGGAAGTGTTAAGCTGTGTCTAGTCATTTAATATTAGATCTGGATTCTGTGCAAGATGTCTGTTAATTTCCAGGGGTTTCAGGAGGTTGGGTTTATGGCCTTTGGTTGCTAAGTTAAGGACAAAGGACTCTATTTCGTAATTGTGAAAATCACTCAGTACGTGCTCGGCAAATGTGGGGTTAGAATTCTGCAACCTCTAGCAGCATTCGTGTTCAGCCAGCCTATTTGCTACGTCTCTAACTGACTGACCAATGTAAAACTTGTCACAATCAGAACAGGTGATTTTGTACACTCCACTGTTGGCTAATAACTGGATCTTATCTTCGCTATTGAAAAGACACGGCGCTGTGGTGTTCTTAACATAGTAGTAAAACCTATACTTGCAGGTTTTCAGTGCTTTGGGTGCTGTCTGTGATACCTCTCCTAGATAGCGAAGTGTACACCATTTCTTGCAGACAGTGGAAGGGCAGCAGATGGGGCATAGAGGAAGGGTATGCTTTTCCATTTTTGTTCCCTATGCAAGATGTGGTCAGTCTAACTCTACTTTAAAATCATCTGTGGACATGAGACAGATATGAGACGTTGTACCATTGAATGGAAAGCTGCATGTATGTGAGCCACGGTATGTTTCGAGCAAGTAGGGAGCACTGTGTCTTTAGTTGTAGTGTTTATATAAATTTTGAAATAATATGATGTGTACTGATGTCAATGGTGAGATCTGACAAGTTTTCTTACTTGTTGCCAATCTCCATTGTGAATTGATTTAGATTTGTGTTATATTTTCCAGTTATAGGTAGTGGCTACTATTGTGACTCTTGTAATCTAAAGTAGTCCTTTACCTTAAATGCAAAGCATAACTGCATATTTTTTACGTGGCTATGTTCTTACGTAAACAAACAATTTAAAATTCGCATAAGACTATGAAACTGATCTCCTTTTCCAAATAACTTGCGGAGAGCACCGTAGTATAGTTTTATTCACTGCTTCTTTTATACTGCCGTCACATACAGCAAATTTTCCCAACATCCTTATAGAAAACAGTAATTGTCATAGCTTTCTCGTAAAAAATGGGAAAAATTCAGAGGTCAAGGTTTGTTCTAAATCCTTAATTTTAAAGTTATTACTGAATGTAAATATTACATGAACGTTACCGACAAATGTCAATGATCTGATGAATTCTTACAGGATGACTGCAACCTGTAACAGGAAGAATCACATTACTTGCATGAGATGGTCTCTATTTTGTCGATATTACACGAGACATCATGATAAATGTATAAACAAGGGAGAACAACTTAGTGTTCAGTACCATTTTGGAGTCTTTGAAATACCATTCGAGGAGTTCAGGTTTTTGTAAGAATGAGAGTAGTTTTCGAACACACCTAAGAGTTGATGATATATAATTGAAAAAAGTCAGTTTCTATTTTACAACACTCTCTCGACATTACCCTAAAATACGATAGCTAGAAAACATTTATTTACATCATTGGTCTTTGCTGTTTCTGTGACAGGAGCAAACCTTACATTTCGACCCATATTGTTTACGTTCCGCTGGAAGAAATAGGAATTCATCTAACGGCTCTTCTTTCTTGTGCTGTGAACGCATTGCTGGAAAGAAACTGCTACTCTCCTAAGATCTGTGTTCGTCCACGTATGGGAAAGTGGAATGTTCTGTGAAGTTACGGCAGTCGTAGTGTAGCTATGCTATTATCTCAATACTCCAGCGATATGGAAACTGTGTCAGAGAGTGACGGTGACAGCATCTGAGTACCAGTGAACTCCGCAGGCGGCGTGCGCAGCACCAGATTTCGCAGCAAACATGTCACATGGAGACGATCGTTGGTCCGCTACAGAAAATAAATATTCTACCTGGCTGCGCGAATGACACTTTGTGTGTCATTGAAACCTGTGTTCTCCGATCCTATAAATTAAACAGTTTACCTTCGATCTTGAAACTCTGTACGTGTTATTGTAGACGACGATTTTGGCTTTGTGCATCGGTACTGATTTAAGGACACGGCACTCATAGTCGTAGCTTTCACTCCGCACAGAGATTTGGGCCATCGACTGATCGGCGTTCTCCGTTTCCGGAAACTATGTGGTCCGCAGCAGTGGCCTGCCTGCTATGCGTTAGACACAGAAGCTCCAAAAGGATGCGTGCTGTCTCCTTTTGCACAACTGCAGTCATTTGAATAGTGCCAAAAGTAGAGCTGCTGGAAGACTTCTTTATCTTAGCTCGGATTATTCCACAAGCCGACTATAATGGGCATTAAATGCGTAGCATTGGTTTCGGCAACGGTCTATTCCGTCTCCCTTACTCCACCTCTCACCTTTTAACTACTGGAGCTAATTGGTGCAAATGGCTCTGAGCACTATGGGACTTAACAGCTGTGGTCATCAGTCCCCTAGAACTTAGAACTACTTAAACCTAACTAACCTAAGGACATCACACACATCCATGCCCGAGGCAGGATTCGAACCTGCGACCGTAGCAGTCGCACGATTCCGGACTGAGCGCCTTGAACCACGAGACCACCGCGGCCGGCACTGGAGCTAATTCTATTCGGCTTGTGGTTATGTAATGGGAGAGGGAATAAACACTTTTATCATAAATGTGGCACACCGTGGATCAAATTACTGCTTTTCCACATCTGCTCTGGATAATTGTGTGTGGAACATTCACTTGCTACTGTAACCTAATCAAGGAAGAAAGACTACTGTATCTCAACTTACTACTTTGCATCGTATTCAGAAAAGTCAGTAACGAAATTCAAATTACCGTTACAGCACTGAATGTTGGTTACGTTATGCAGTGGATTTTTGAATACTGTTAATTAGAACAGGCTCGCGGCTAGCCCGTGTTCTCTTAATCTCAGGGAACAATATAAAATATTGCTTTAGTTTCACAGAGCAGACCTTGCTACAAAATGTGAAAATGATAAAGTCATAACACAGTTATTCGTTATACTTTTTGCGGCCGCATGGAACATGTCGCACAACACCTTCCAAATGAAACTGAGAAATGCACTGAATAATATGATATAGTCTGCTGGCACTGCTGTAAGCTGTAAGAAAATGTTAAATATTATTATGTTACCTCGCTTTACCGGCGAGTTGACTGCGATGCCTGAAATAAATATTTTTTAAATGTGCCGGGTCTGCAGCCGTTGCCCTCGCAGATTGGTACAGCGGCTTCCGCTAAATTAAATGCTGAAAATGTCTAAATTATTTACGGGACGAATTGCTGGCAACTTTACAAATTATTTTAAAAACATATTTGCTCAAACTCTATATACTCAAACAAAAATGCATTAATTTTACACACCTTTCTACAACAACTCGCCTAATTGCGGATCTCAAGCTTCATGAACAAAAGACTTACGGCTAGCATATACATTTGCTTAACACGCGAGTATTACTCGTAACGAACCCGAAAGAGAACAAAGAGATTATTACAATGCTTTTTGCTATTTATACGTGTACTGAATTGTCCTTTTTATCTGAGACACAGATCATAATCACAAATTCATTTAACAAGATTGTCAAAGATGATAATATGTCATGGATTCAAAGTTAACAAATGCATAAAACGTCCAATAAATATGAATGTTCTACATACACACATAGTACATTCGTGAAATGTTTACACAGTCTTGCTTTATTGCTTCACTTGGTCGTGTTTAAATTATTTCTCTTTCGCCGTGTGCGTGGCACTATATCGATACATGTTAACTGGTCTTACACACACGGAAAACATTCTATCACACGCTTTTTATGAGGACTGGCCAGGAGACGCTACAAGTCTGTTAAACAACTCCAGACGGCCACGTAGAACGCAGAGTGTGAAGAGCGACACATTGTTCCAGAACTCTCAGCAAAGTGTGCATTTGGCACTGGTGTGACAGCAAGGGTCACCGGGAACTGCTTAATTGCTTCAAGGCTAAAAGTCACGTGCACCTCAGCACATTTCAACACCCGTGTTCCCATAGGGTCAAATGGAAAATGGAATGTCACCTTACTGTCTTCAGTAGTGATTTTCAGCTCTGTCGGTATCCAAGTGGTGGATAGGAGAAAGGTATTACCGTACATAGTGAATTTGCCACTTATTCATTCAACATGGTGCAAGGGTGAATTCACAGTTGGCTTTGATATTTTAGCTGGCAAGAGACGACTGGGCATCTTTAATTTCATAACAAAATTCAGTTCTTATTTCTCTGTCAGGAGGGTGATAAGGGTTAAGCGGCACAGTTCCCAGCCACACAAGACGGATTTCAGAAAAAGGGATATTCGTGGGGTGCAGTAACTGATGTCAGCAGAAAGATTTTCAGAATGGCAGACAATAGGTGACATATGGTTTGGACAGTAGACACATCCTGTTTGTAGGAGGGTATTAGGATCACTAATTTTTAAAATTTCGGCAATGTTTGCTGTGGCTTCGTTTCTTTAAACAACCACGTTATGAGGCCCATGTTTTGCCGCTTAAATCATATATTAAAATGAAATTTTCTTAAAATGCGTTTTTTCTGATAATTTATTTGCTTAACTATTCTGCTATATCAGACAGTTCGTGTAGATGATCTCTTGCTCTTTTCAAAAAGTGATTGACTGTAGTATTAGAGCCGATTGTTGGGAGAAGAATGGGTTGCGAAAATTTAAAAAATTTCATTCCAGAACTAGGTACAAAATAGTTTCCTGCTGGACATATCAGTCTCGTTAGCAAATTCTAGTACTGTGCCTCAAATTAACAAATTCAAAAAAGACAGAACGCTAGATGAATAAAAGATGTTTGTAAGTATTTGCAAGCGATTGTGAGATAGTGGAACGATTATAAAATACTGAATGTGAGATGTAACCGATATTTTGTCGGTAGTGACGCTATATGGTAAACTCAAAGATTTGCATAATGAAATAAAAGGCTTATTAGTCGAAGCTTTAGAATTATTATTGGACTTCTCAATCATCCCAAACCGTGGAAAGACGTTTCTCTCCAGAGAACGTTTCTTTGTAGCTGACATGTGAGGATCTAATTAGAAATTTCGACGATATCGCCTGAAATTTAGTAACTCGGTAGAGTCTAGGACCTTTGACAAATCCTAACAGGAATCAAAAAGTAGTTTAAGCCTAGTGGAAGAAAGTGAAAGGATTTTAACCTCACAAAAATGGAATTAATCTTTTAATTGAAATGTTTTCATTGTCCAACAGTAATTTCCAAGTGAGAAACTATTTTATGCCTGTTTGAACAATACTGCAACCGTTTAGGTAAGGTGATATGAAGGGCTTATTTCAATAGTGCTACAAGTCCACTTTTGTTCATTCTGAGATATAGAGTCCTAAAGTTAATTAGCGCTGAAAAATCTGCAGCTGAGATACCAGAAATATTCAAGCATATGGCTTCTTGCTAGAGATGGACGTTCCTTTCTGTTTGTTTGGACCATTAATGTCAGAAACATTATAGATAGAAAAGTGGAGGTGCAGGACTTGTACCACTATTGAAATAAGCCCTTCATTTAGACAAGTAATTAGTAATTAGGTTTCTGAGAAACAAGGAGGAGAGGAAGTCTAGAGTTTCACGTCTCTTCGACATCGCCGTCATTAGAAATGGTATACGAAGTCTGATTAGGGAATGACTGGAAAAAGGATATCACTCTGTCTTTTTCAAAGGAATCATTCCGTCATCTGCCTCAAACGATTCAAAGCCAATCATAGAAAAACTAATTCTGGATCACCGGTTGCGAATTTGGACCCTTCTCCTACCGAATGCGAGTCCAAATTTGTAACCACTGCGACCATTCGCAGGAACCGTATGACAGAGAACTACTGTTATAATAGCGAGTCGTTCTTGCCTAGAAAAATACAGAATAGCTTAAAAGCATAATAGGTTATCAACATGGGAGCATTATGTGTAAAGGGTTTAAATAAACTCACACCAAACAAAGCACACCATTCCAAACTGCGATGTTTCACGCAAATTAACTTTTATAGTCCGAGTAAAAACAATATGTGTTTCCCGCTGTTTATATCAGTATTTACAATAGAATAGATTAGCGCGTTTCAGCCCTGATTTTGAGCAAATCTGGGTTATGCAATATACGGGCGCGCACAGAGGTGACACCTGCGCCTCAATTGCGGTGCGCGGTGTAACGACAAGTAGACGGGAGGCATAAACCGCGCCAGGCGTGCAAGCGGGTAGTCGTGTTACCTTATTAGGGAAAACAGTCTCGTTCCAAAGTTACTTTGCTGTGTAATGGGCCAAGATACTTGCACCCGGAACTTTCATCTCGGCTTTAAAATATTCATGACCTGTCTACCGTAGCTTTCGTGTTTGCTGTTTAGCCCAGAGAGGGAATTTTGTCTCCGAAGAAAATCAAAGCAGAAGCCGCTTTTCACCTCCGACTGGCGTCTTCTAATGCCATCATTCACACAAATAAATTTTTCCAACGCTCCACGAATTAATTTTCTTTGATTGACGGCAGAACTGGGCAAATTGCGATGCTGTGTTTATTCTTACACCTCAGTAACAACAGTTAATTAAAATATTGCATTGTGTTGAGGCAGCACTTTCTCCTCCTATAATATAAATCATACAGTTCATAGGTAATGTCACTGTTCACGAATTAAAAAGGATCAGGGTGTTCTGGTAAAACTCTGACGTTGTCAGGAGTTTTGTTCCTGTCTTGCAGCAATATGTTTCTATTTGATATCAGCACCTAAACTTCCTAGTGTTATTCTGATTTGATTGACAATATTAAAAAAACGTTTTTCTATAGGAGGGATATAAAGTATTATTACTTTCTCCAGCTAATATTATTTATAATTACACATGGGCCTCAAAATAGTTCACCCACATTTATGCAACATACAAACACTCACAGACGATTCAGACGAAAGAACAGTGTTGAATAAGTATATTCAATACTGGTCAGACATTACAGATAGTCACTACATGACATCACCTTCATATAGATAAATTTTTCAATAGTAAACTCCATGAAATTTAAGTCTGCAGAACTACTTTGCTTTCAGTGAAAACCACCTTGAACTGAATATGAGTTTTATAATAATACATACATTCAGAGATTTTTCTTTATTTTGTGTCTCATTGTTGTCTTTAGTATGATTTTTTATAAATTTTAGTTTTTCGCAAATCTATGTTATGACCTGTTGCATGAGACATTTTAGGTAGCTTTCTGTTGTATGGTCCTGGTGTTATAGTACTTATCGTAAAAGTCACATACCTCATACGAACCTCAATATTCAGAATGGAGAAAGTTTAATTAAACACTTTTGTTTAAGGCTTCCTCAGTTTAATTTTTTTTTCTCTGGTTGCCTGTGACGGTATGTATCTACCAAAGGTAAAGAGTCATTTATCTTGGAGAATCTGCGCACAGTGTTAGAGTTGATGATGGTTGCTACTGTTCTGATTCTTTACCAGAGATTTAACAACGCCATGTCATATTTATTCAAACTTATACCCATTTGGTTGGCGGATACGACCTATTTGTATATAACAGCAGAATGTGGGAATCATATTGTGTGATTTGCCATGATATTAGCATTGTTTTGTCTCTGTAGATACACTCCTGGAAATTGAAATAAGAACACCGTGAATTCATTGTCCCAGGAAGGGGAAACTTTATTGACGCATTCCTGGGGTCAGATACATCACATGATCACACTGACAGAACCACAGGCACATAGACACAGGCAACAGAGCATGCACAATGTCGGCACTAGTACAGTGTATGCCCACCTTAGGCAGCAATGCAGGCTGCTATTCTCCCATGGAGACGATCGTAGAGATGCTGGATGTAGTCCTGTGGAACGGCTTGCCATGCCATTTCCACCTGGCGCCTCAGTTGGACCAGCGTTCGTGCTGGACGTGCAGACCGCGTGAGACGACGCTTCATCCAGTCCCAAACATGCTCAATGGGAGACAGATCCGGAGATCTTGCTGGCCAGGGTAGTTGACTTACACCTTCTAGAGCACGTTGGGTGGCACGGGATACATGCGGACGTGCATTGTCCTGTTGGAACAGCAAGTTCCCTTGCCGGTCTAGGATTGGTAGAACGATGGGTTCGATGACGGTTTGGATGTACCGTGCACTATTCAGTGTCCCCTCGACGATCACCAGTGGTGTACGGCCAGTGTAGGAGATCGCTCCCCACACCATGATGCCGGGTGTTGGCCCTGTGTGCCTTGGTCGTATGCAGTCCTGATTGTGTAGCTCACCTGCACGGCGCCAAACACGCTTACGACCATCATTGGCACCAAGGCAGAAGCGACTCTCATCGCTGAAGACGACACGTCTCCATTCGTCCCTCCATTCACGCCTGTCGCGACACCACTGGAGGCGGGCTGCACGATGTTGGGGCGTGAGCGGAAGACGGCCTAACGGTGTGCGGGACCGTAGCCCAGCTTCATGGAGACGGTTGCGAATGGTCCTCGCCGATACCCCAGGAGCAACAGTGTCCCTAATTTGCTGGGAAGTGGCTTTGCGGTCCCCTACAGCACTGCGTAGGATCCTACGGTCTTGGCGTGCATCCGTGCGTCGCTGCGGTCCAGTCCCAGGTCGACGGGCACGTGCACCTTCCGCCGACCACTGGCGACAACATCGATGTACTGTGGAGACCTCACGCCCCACGTGTTGAGCAATTCGGCGGTACGTCCACCCGGCCTCCCGCATGCCCACTATACGCCCTCGCTCAAAGTCCGTGAACTGCACATACGGTTCACGTCCACGCTGTCGCGGCATGCTACCAGTGTTAAAGACTGCGATGGAGCTCCGTATGCCACGGCAAACTGGCTGACACTGACGGCGGCGGTGCACAAATGCTGCGCAGCTAGCGCCATTCGACGGCCAACACCGCGGTTCCTGGTGTGTCCGCTGTGCCGTGCGTGTGATCATTGCTTGTACAGCCCTCTCGCAGTGTCCGGAGCAAGTATGGTGGGTCTGACACACCGGTGTCAATGTGTTCTTTTTTCCATTTCCAGGAGTGTATTATTAAATGAAAAAACACATTTATCGGTACTTATTTCAGCAATTATTAATTTTTGTTAGGTAGGTTCAGGCTTATTACCCTACTGTCAAGCATTACCAGATAGTAATAATAATATTCAAACTTTTTTCGTTATATTGCCGTTCCTTTTTTCGCTAGTTGTTCAAGTACATCATTATTGTTAATTCCAGAACTGCTTAATAAACACACAAGAAGCGACTAGTGCTCTCGGTTTCAGGAAATGGAACGTAACTTTAAATGCGTGGCATGACTTTATTCGAGACTACCACACTCCACTTCCTACAGTGTAAGACGTGAAGGCTATAGTAATACACCATTGCTTCCAGGGTCAACTGATCTCACATCATGTACTTTTAAATATGGTGGTTCATGAAACTTTCCATATACGTACTTCCCTTTGAAACAATTTAGAGTGAAATGCAAGCTGAGCGGCAACAGCAGTGAATACCATAATTACATACATGTTCGAACCTAGACAGCTAGAGTTTCACTATCGTTTTAATGTATTTTGTGCGTTCGAATTCTGAGCATACTGACCATTTGCGAAAGTTAAATGAAGGCTTTAATGCTAAATGCAATTATGAATGGCACACAGGGTTTAAGTGTGACTGTTAGGCGCGTTAACATGGGCACGAATGGGGCACTGATGTCACAGGGCACAGGTCACATTTCAGGAGTGCCAGTACGGTCTATCAGTAGATCGGATTTCACTAGGCATGACCTGCACCTCAATAGGTATGGGAAGGGGAGGCTCGCAAAGGTTATAGGTGACAGTGTAGTGGGTGGTGGCGGGATCACTCGTGCTAAAATTCCTGTAGTAGTTGGAGTTAGAGCTGCACCTTTTTTGATTGAAGTGAGCCAATAGGTACACCTACTTAAAGGAAGTCCCTTTGACTAACGGCTCACCTTCAGAGGATGTCATGTTTCCTTAGGAGAAGGCATTAGCATATTTCATCAAAATATAGGAGGTATTAGATATAAAGCTAGTGAACAGCTTGCAGATGTTGACTCTGAAATTAATGGTATGTCGAAGCACTACTTAAATAATTTGACAATTCAGAGGCTTCCTTTACCAGAATACAGATTAGCTGGCTGTTTTTCAAGGAGTTCCTTGCGAGGTTGGGGAGTGGCTATGTACGTAAAAAAATAGTATTCCATTTGAGTCCATAAACGTATCACAACACTGCACTAAACAGATATTTCAATGTTGTTGAATTCAGTGAAACTAAACTTCTAATTGTTGTTGTTTATAGGTCCCCTAACTCTATCTCCAGAGCATTTCTGCTCAAGCTAGAGAGGGTCCTTAATTCACTTTGTAGGAAGTACCAGAAATGAGTTATATGTGGTGATTTCAACATAAATTTTGTATTTGATGGTGCAAGAAAAAGGATGTTGGTAGATCTCCTAAATTCATATGATCTGAAGCAGACTGTGTTTTTTCCAACTGGGGTGCAGGGGAACAGTATCACAGCAATAGAAAATATTCTTACTCATGCTCATTACTAGATGGGCGTTCTGCTAGTAAAAGGGTAAATGACCTTTCAGAACACGATGCACAGATTTTAACACTAAAAGGATTTTTGTACTCGAACAAATGTCGCATATGATTACAAACTATGTAGAAAAGCTAATACATCAGCTATAGAGAGTTTCTTAAATCTTGACAAGGAAAATAGAGTGACAAAATGTTTGTAATGCTAACATAGATGATAAGTAGAATGCTTCCCTTAACGCATTTCTCATGCTCTTTGAGAGTTGGTTTCCATTAACTCATTCTAAATGGGGTATTACCAGCAAGAGGCAGCCTAGGTGGCTGACTAGTGGGATAAGTATATAATGTAGAACAAAGCGGGAATTATATCAAAACGTTAGAAGTAGTCACAATCAGCTACAGTAGCCTATTACAAACAGTATTGTATAGTGCTTAAAATGTAATTAGGAAGTCCAAGAGTATGTGGTATGCAAATAGAATAGCTAATTCACAGAAAACCATATGGTCAGTTGTGAAGGAAGTGTCTGGTCAGCAGCACAAGGTCGACGACATGAAGTCAGTTTGCAGTAAAAATATTTCTGTTACTTATAAATCAGATATACGTACAGTATTTAACAATCATTTTCTGACCATTTCTAGAGAACGAAATAAAAATTTAGTTTCCACACGGAATCATATAACTTTGTCTGTAAATGCCTTTCCGAGATTGATGTCTGAAACAGTCCTCTGTTATACCGACAAGCGGGTGATTGCCATATTAACTATTCCTTAATGAGTATCCTATGAATCTGCATCTAATTTTAGTCAAATTGTGCTTATCTATACACCCATTCCCCTGGTGCACCGCATTTAGTGATCTTCTATTCTTCCCTTGTCATTGCTGCTTATTTTTCAGTTTTCGCTTGCTAACAAATACTTTCAAAGCAGATGTTTCTGACATTTAAATTTAAATCTGATATTCAGGTGTATATATTTTTTTAAAAATTTCTTTTTATTTTAGTATATATATTACATTGCCTTACTTTGTGTGTTAGTTTGATGTTCAAATAATTATAATAGATTCCTATTATTAGAACCTGATTTCCTAATTTACTTTCCTCAGCATCGCCTGATTTATTTTTTGTCTACGTACCATGACACAAGACGAACCATGGATTATGTTCACCTTAAAACTTGCCTTGAAGACACCATTCATCCCGCCCTACTAATCTAATAAGTCGTTTATCCCCTCTGACAAAGTTGTAATGGAATTGGAATACCTTAAGCTTTTATGTATTTACTTTGAACTTTTCCTTTTCCATGTTTCTTCTTGTATTCCTATAATACAGTCTGGTTTCATTAAATTTTCGCTCTCGGCAACTTCAGAATTTTGAAGGAAGTCTTCTGGTTCACATTGTCCAAAATATTTCTTACAAATCTGCATACACAATAAATTTAGGTTTGTCTTCCTTCTGTTCATAATCTAAGATAAGGCGTTAGGTCAGTACTGATCACGTATTCCTACATTTTTCTGGAATGCGAATTGATTGCTGGCTTCTGAATTTCGTTTCAGTATTACGTATTTCGTATTGGTCTTCTGAAACCACGACTTTTTTAACTGATCTTTCAGTAATGTTCCTAGCTGTCAGCACCTGCTTTCTTTGGTGTTGGGATTATTACATTGCTGTCGATGTGAGAGGGTATTCGGCCTGTATTTCACATACCATGTGGAAGTCTTAAGTTATGTTTCTTTCTCCCAAAGGTCTTATTAATTCTAATGGAATGTTTCCTAGTGTAGAAATCAAGCATCGTGTTAAATTACTTAGCGTGTTGTCAACTTATTATGGCAATATAGCGTCCTTCATCTCATCTTCATCCACTTCCACATCCCCTCCCTTAATATTATTTTCAGCTTGCTAATTCTTAGAAGGCCACTCTATAGATTGATCTGCATTTCGGCCTTCCCTTCATTCCTTAGTTTTAACTTGCCATCTGAGCATTTTACACCTATACAGCTACTACACTTCTTCTGAAGATTTCTTTAAGTCTTACACGTGCACAGCATTTATGTTCACACAGCCATGCATCTACACCTTTTCTTTCCCCTCATCCCCCCATTCTTTCTTTATAGTTTTCTACCCTCTATCAGTTTGTATTCCATTTAACCTGCTGCATTTTTAAATTTGCTCGCTTCATTAATTAAATTTCATATCTTATGCATTATCTAAGGATTGCTGCTAGGTCTTACCTTTTTGTAGAACTGTTCCTTTGCTGTCTTCCATACTTCCTCCCTCAAGACTCCAGTTTCTCCTCTATTGAGATGTAACCAACATATACATAGTGTGTGCAAGAAACAATACTTGTGCATGGTAGTTTTTACTGACCTAGGTGAAGAAATTCAAACTTATGCCTTAGCATAATATTACTTTTTAGCGGGATATAGACCATAACACACTTTAACATGTGTAAACTGTGCTAAACGAGATATATCGACTGATTACGTAACGTCAACTTCTCGTGATGAGGTGTACTCCGAAACTGCTATTATGCCTCCAAACAATAGGCGAAAAGAGAAAACAAAGAAACATTTAACACGAGTATGTTGCAAGCCCAGTCCATACATGGATAACACCTTCTGAGTAAAGGCCTTTGTGGCTCACCACCAGCCTGCCATTTCTTTTGTAATTGATTTGGTGATTTGGAGAATATGTCGTTCTCAAGGAACTAAATAGGTTAAAAAACTACTCAGAATATATTGTACTTCAAACGATAGCTAGTTACCCAGGAAGTATTTTTAAGTTAGCTTGCCTTGATATCCAAAACGTACTCACATTCAAACGAATGTGCAAAGAACATATTTTTATATAACTCTTCAGGCTTTCCCGGCGAGATGTTGACATGTGGAATAATCGGGTCTACAGCCGGATGTTTATGTCGCTCTGGCACAATATTTCGGCCACGTAACTCGTTGCCTTCTTGAGGTGCTACCTGAGACTGCCGTACTGGAGGATCTTGTCCAGTATTTATGCCCAAAGGGCACTGGTTGCTCTCTTCGCCGTCCACACCCGCCTGGCGCTGCTTGTAATGTGTTGTCTCTTCCCTGGTGCTTCCTCGGACGTCCGCGCCCGACTTGGTCGCCATCTGTGGCAGCTCTCTGATGCTTGTCCTATGTCGCGCGTTCCGTTCGCGGTCCGCGCCCGCCAGGTGCTACTCCTGAGATTTTGGCCACTCCCTGGTGCTCCCACGGATTTCCGCGCCCGGCTCGTCCACCATCTGTGGTCGTGGCAGCTGTCTGGGTCCGGACCCGCGTTTGGCGTTCCGTTCGTGGTCTGCGCCCGCTTGGCGCTGCTCCTGAGGTGTTGGAACCCAGCGCCCTCTGGGTATAAATACTGGACAGGATCCTCCACTACGGCAGTCTCAGGTAGCACCTGAAGAGGGCAACGAGTTACGTGGCCGAAATATTGTGCCTGAGCGACACAATCATCCGGCAGTAGACCCGATTATTCCACATGTCAACATATTTTTATGTTGTCAATATTAATGCCGCCCTAGTGATTTAGATGTCTAAAATTTTATCCTCATATTATTTAATTTAGCATATGCAACGAGTTATGAAGTAAAGCTAGACACCAATTACCTATACCCACATAATGTGATATGAAACGGTGTAACCTCCCCGCAATTTTTATGTTTGTCAACATTAGTAAAATCGTAACCTACCAGCAAAAATATGAAAGTCAATGTTAAGTGAAATGTTGTCTTCCCACAAAACTGAATAATAAAAGTGAGCTAAGCGTAACCTCCTCGCAAAACTAAAGATTAATAATGGCCCAAATGTAAACTCCCCACAGTAATAAAACTCAATGATAATAAAAATGTGCAAAAATGTTAAGTCCCTACAAAATTAACGTTAAGATGAACCTGATAAATTTTATAAGGACAGCTGCGCTGACCTTCGGCCCTGTGCAATAATTAAACCTGAACACAAAAAAACCAAAATTCTTACCTCAGTAAACTGCATCTATATCTGCTCTTATTTTTCGGCACAGCTCCGTGCAATGCTGGCCCATGTTTAATTTTGATTCTTGGAGGGAATGCATAGGAAATATTATTTAACTTGAAATGAATCTTTTTGTTTAAAACAGTTACTTTAAAAGAAAATTATTATTGGGGCAATTCTCGAACAAATTTATTACAATTAACATATGTTATTAGCTGAGCGCAATGCTGCTTCATTACCTTCGATAACAATATACCTCGTCCAGAACCGTGACCAGAGACCCATGTCGACGCCCGCCGACTCCTCACACACAACTACTGTTCATGCCGAATCGCTACACGCAACTGTCTACTCGCTCTGCCGGCTCGCAACTGAACACTCGCGCGGTCAAGCGCAGACTAGCAACGGTAAATAACTCTCTGGACAGAAATTCTGTCATGCCTCGCCATCGCTGAATACATACGTGTTTCATAACCCTCCACTGCGGGGGGCAAAAATTTGGCAACGATGGTGAGTCATTTGGACTTGCCACGAGCAACAAATTTTTTCTTAACTGATTAACTTTACAAACAGATGTAGAACATGAAGTAAATATGGTGCACATGCACCGAGTACAAAACATATTAGGCAATAACAAAATGTGAGTACAAAACATATAACCAAATGACATAAGTGCACATGCACTGTAGTTCAGAACATATCAGCAAATGAAAAAAAATGTACATACAATGAGTAGAATCATGTTAGAAAAATGACAAAATTGCACAGGCACTATAATTCTGAATATGTCAGCAAATCAAAAAAAAATGTATTGGTCATGAATACAAATCATATTAGCAAAAAAATGATTTTCACTATGTTACAAGAATTAGGATAGGAAAGGGAAGGATTGCATCATGGTTGTAGCACTTTAGGTTGCACACAGCTGCACTGAAAGTCCATATCTTTCTACTGTAGCACAACACCAAGTGAAATAACCTGAAGTTCTTTTCCCAGAAGTATTTATCAGCGTAGCCAAGACACTGAAATGTCGTAGAAATATTCCATGTTATCATTTTAGCAGTACATTAGGTACACCAAACAGTGGGACCATAATAACGTCTCCATCGCTCAAGGTGGTGGACGGCATGTCGTGTCAACACCACGTTCTTGTACGGTACACCAACGTAGAATTAGTGCAAAAACCAAATATAGTGCTCCATGATCAAGAGGATATACAGGATAAACGGACATTGCAGTATTTCAGGGTAGTTAGGCCAGAAGGTGAAGGACAGTAAGTCACATACTAGTCTTCACTGAGAATTACATTAGTAGTTTCCCGCATTCATTGCCCATTTATTGAACATTTCTGTACCATGTATGTAGTATTACAGAATAATGTTCATAAATTGGCGTTTTACACAGAAAATTGGCACTCATTGCCTAATTATAAATCATCAGTAGTCATAATATTCATATGGTGTTTTACAGAGAACATTGGCACTCAAATCCTTATTACAAGTCATCAGAAGTCATAATATTTATGTGGCTTTTTACAGAGAACATTGGTACTCATTTCCTAATTATAAATCATCAGAAGTATTAATGTGGTGTTTTACAGAGAACATTGGTACTCATTTCCTAATAACAAATCATCAGAAGTCATTACATAATAATATTCATATAATGATTTACAGAGAAAATAGACACTCATTTCCTAATTACAAAGTATTATTGTATTTTTTTATTATTTGCTAGCAGTGCATTGCGTTGGGTAATTACAGGGGAAAGAAAAAATTGCTTTTGGGTTGGTGCTGTAAATGAAAATGTGTAACATCATTCGTCATGAGTCAGCTGTAGCAAGGTTATGAAACAAGTAGAGTATATGTGATCACATTCATAAATGACATAGACTTAATGAACAACTGCTTATAGCACATTAATTTCATAAATAATTTCTCATGCAAAAAAAATATACAAAAAATGGATTATTAATCTGAATGAAGAAACGCATTTTATGCTGAAAAGTAGTGACCTCGAATTAACAGGCAGTGAAATGTGTATAAAAATGTGTTCCATAGCTGTCCCTTCCAAAACCTTCATTCATCCTACTATGCAATATAATACATACTGTCAAAACGAACTGCAACAAATACTTAAATACCTACATAGCATAAATACATAACTTCCACATTATCCTCATCTGTAAAGAAAAAACTTCATTATCCATATTATCATAACTCCATTATTATCATCACCTGTAAAGAAAAACTTCATTATCCATAGTAGCATATTCTTCATCATTATTCATCAGTATTCATTATCATCTGCAAAAAGTCACTTCATTATTCATTATACAACTATTCCTTATTTCTACCATATTTCATCACTAAAACTAAGATGTGTAGTTCTGTCAGACAGCCTGCATCAATCGCCTTGTATTCTGAAAGAAAAAATTAGTTAAGACTGCTATTCTACGATGTGTATAGTATATTCTTGTTAATGCTTGTTAATCCCGATCCATTTACTCTTCATCACGAGGTTTGCATCTTATTTCGTTCATTCCGAAGGTGAAATCCCCATTTCTGTTTAATTTATTTCTTTTACGCATCATTTCTCTCTGAAATTGATGAACAAAGATTAATGTCTTGCATTTACATCATATACTCACTAAATAATGATTGGTTTATGGTAACATACAAGCATACAGCATAACATGACAGAAAACGCAATATGTGAAAAAAAACAGACAGTGTTCAAATGCATAAATGTACACAGAATATCACAATGAAGCAGCAAAAAATGTAAAACAGTCGCGATGTTGAGATATCACAAGGCAAAATGTCAAAGTCAACTGGTGTGTGTTATATCTTAACTATTTCATAGTGCATACAAACAAAACATGAAACAATCGTACATACATATTAAAAAATGGTGACAAGAAATGTCACCTTACGTAATTTTATCTGGAAAAATGTGCACAGTCTGATATGTAACGACAAGAAGAGCGACCTGCTAACCTTACCTTGCCGGGCACTTGCCAAGAAAAATACGACAGTCATCAGTAAGTAATCACATAAATATAATTGCATAATTGGTCATAAAATGTGTAAATTCATCTGGAAAAATATGCACGGTCTGATGTGTAACGACAAGAAAAGGGACCTGCTAACCTTACCTTGCCGGGCACTTGCCAAGAAAAAATACGAGAATCATCAGTAAGTAGTCATGTGAATATAATTGCATAAGTGATCATAAAATTTGCAGATGGCATTATAGCATGTTAAATCATAAAGTATCTTCATTCAATAAAAGGTTTGATGTTTGACCAATGGTGGTTTTCTTTCGATTTTCTGGTTCTCAAAGTTTCGACGTGTACAACATCGGGGTGAGGAATGCTGCGAATCCGATATGGACCTGCGTATAGAAGTTCAAATTTACTGCACCTACCTTTTCCTTTATTGGATAAATGGTCTGCACATACTAATATCTTCTGTCCAATGTGAAAGTCACGACGTGTACAAACCTGTTTTTGTTGTCTTCTCCGGCGCTCTGCGGCACGTTTGATGTTGTTCAGCGCAATGTCAATTATTTCATGGTGTCTTAGTCGACGAGATGTAGGAAATGTTACTAATTCTTTAATTTTGTTAGGTGGTTCAACATTTTTCAGTATAACAGACGGAGATAGCATAATGGATTCATTTGGTATGGAATTAATTACATCCTGGAATGAGAGTATGTGTGTGTCCCAATCAATATGTCTTTTATGGCAGTATATTCTACACAGTTTACCAATTTCTTTCATTAATCGTTCACAAGGGTTCGAAGAAGCATGGTACCTGGATATATAGATCGGAGAAATGTTTCTAGCTCGTAACATACGTGTCCATATAGCAGAACGAAATTGTGATCCATTGTCGGAAATTACTTTCATCACATGCCTTACATGAAATAGAAAATATTTTACAAATGCTTTCGAAACAGTTTTAGCAGTAGCTTTGCGTAACGGAGTGAAGGTAACAAATTTTGAAGTGAGTTCAACAGCGACAAAGATGTAGCAAAAACCTCTATTAGTTCTGGGAATCGGACCAAAAATGTCTACAGCAGCCATGTGTCTTAATTTAACAGGTACAATGGGATATAATGGAGGAATATGTGAAGTTGTGTCTGACTTAGCTTTCTGGCAAATTTTACATGACGCTAAAGCTCGTCGTATACGTTTCTCCATGTTCGAAAATTAACAGTTCTGTCTCAGTATAAGAAAACATTTTCTGGCTCCGTAATGTGCGTAACTTACATGAGCATACCAGATCAATTTGTTAACCAGCTCGTCAGGAATGCATAATAACCAACTGTTGCTGTCAGGATGAGAGCGGCGAAATTGAATGTCATTGCGGACAGTGTAATGGTTTCTAATCGTAACATTATTCCTATCTTGCCAGAGGTGTTTAATCTCTTTCCACACGTTGTCTTTATTCTGGTCTTGTGCTGTCCTGTAATGACTACGAAATAAAATTTTCAAATGCAACTTGTTGAATGTACATCACGCTGAAATTTGCTTTACAGAAGTTGGTAGCGATGTCTTGCTGATTGTTGCTGAGAGAACTGGATAGTGCGTCTGCTACAACATTTTGTGTGCCAGGAATGTGAACAATTGTGAAATTAAATTCCTGTAAATAAAGCTTCCATCTGCTTAATCTGTCGTGAGTGAATTTAGCCGAAAGTAAAAATTGTATCGCCCTGTGGTCTATGTAGACGGTGGTATGTCTTCCATAAGGAAAATGTCGAAATCTCGTAAAAGCCCAAACAACACATAATGTTTCCAGTTCTGTAACGGAATAATTTCGTTCAGCAGGTGACAGAATGCGACTTGCAAATGCGACGTTTTTAATTATTGTAGAACCATCTTCTTCAATTTCCTGGAAAATATGTACTCCTAAAGCGGTGTTAGAACTGTCGATGGCAATGGAAAAATTTTTGGTAAGATCTGGGTGCGATAAAAGTGGAGCATTCAACAAAGCATGTTTCAGGTTCATAAATTCAGAATGTGCTTGCTTATCCCAGGACCAAACAGTGATTTTACCTGTCAATTGGCATAATCTAGGTGTGTCTAAAGCAGAGTGATGAATAAATTTACGAAAAAAGTTAATTAATCCCAAAAAGCTGCGTAATTGTTTCTTCGTTGTAGGAACAGTAATGTCACGTAGAGCTTGAAGTTTTTCCGGATCAGGCGCAATGCCTTCTGCTGAAATTACGTGTCCAAGAAATTTTATAGAAGTTTTACCAAAATGCGATTTACTGAGATTAACTGTGAGTCCTTGGGCATGAAAAGTTTGCAACAGTTGTTCTAGCATCAGATTGTGTTCAGTCCAGTTAGCTTCTGCAATAAGAATGTCATCTACGTACGTCGTGATTCGGTCTTTAAGTTCTGTCGAAAGTATTGTATTCAAACCGCGAATAAAAGCTGCAGAAGAAATAGTTAAACCGAATGGTAATTTGCAAAATTGATAAGTAGCCAAAACAGAGAAATGCTGTGTACTTTCTGCAGTTCGGATGGAGCTGAATTTGCCAAAATCCCGATTTCAAATCTAACGTGGAATAAATAGCAGTACCATGAAATTTCTGTATAAGTTCTTCTAGTGTCTGTGGGCGATCTGTTTCATTAATAATTATGTCATTGATGTGACGTGAATCATGTACGAGGCGAAGTGAACCATCTTTTTTCTTAACAATACGTAGCGGGTTTATGTACGGACTAACTGCCGGTTCAATATTTCCTTGGTCAAGCATATCCTGCAGTTCTTTCTTAACTTGTTCTCGGTGGATATATGGAATGGGATAATGCTTGGCTTTAAATGTATCATGCTGTTTGACTTGAAATTCATACATAAAACCGGACGTAGTACCAGGAATGTTGTCGAAAACTGGAGCTTGCTGTAAAATAATTTTGTGTAGTTGCGTGCGTTCGTCGTCTGTATTTGCACCGCTTTGTTTAACTTTATCAGAAATCATCTGCATTACGTCGTAGTCAGCTTCGTCTGGAGTATTATAGTTATGTACGTACGTATCCGTGAACAATGTGGAATTACAGTCTATCCCACGTAATACGGAAATGACCTCTGTACAATAAATTGTTTGTTCTTCTGCAGATAATGAGTGCTGAAATTCTAAAGCCAATTGTACATTTTCATCCTTCAACATTAAATAGGAATTTTGAAAGTCAGTAACTGCGTCGTGTTATACCAGAAAATTAGTACCTAAAATAAAGTCTGTTGTCAATAAAGGAACAATCCAAAAACTTGAGTGAAAAGTATGACCTGCAATACAAAATGATAAATGCGTCTGTAATTTAACATCTACTCCTTTACTCGATACTGCTCCTTTCACTTTCGTTTTGCCTAATGGTAATGTAGGATGGGTATTCTCTTTGTTACACTCGTTGAAAGTTTCTTCATTTATTACTGACGTAGGTGATCCGGAATCGATTACTGCTGAAAATTTCGATGAACCAATTTTAATTTCGATGACAGGGTGTGAAATGGTTTTCTGAACAACTGGTCTTTCCTGCAAAAGAGTGTCTCTGATGTCGTCAAAAGTAATTACATTTTCGTGAACAACATTCTGCGTGTCAAAAGTAATGCTTGTGTTACTGGAAGATGCGAACTGTACCGTATCTAGTCAGTGACGTGTTATTATTTTCTGGAGGATGTTGTGGCATTTCGACTATTTGAACTGTTCTGTTATTTCTTCCAGACGTATTACGTTCTGGATGATACCTACTGTCGGGTTCATTCATGAGAATATGTTGTTGCTGATCATTTTGCTGCTCGTAAGACCGACTGTTATTATACGTACGCTGATAATTGTGCTCATTGTTTTTACGTCTGTCGTGATAGTCATTCCTATACGGTGCATTGCGATAGGAATTGAAGTACTGTGTTTGCTGCACGTAGTTATTTCCTTGCTGCCGTGCGTTACTATTTGTTGGAGCTGAGACTATACGTGCACGCGGCGAAACATTAAACCCTGCCTGACCTTGCACACTGCATTGTTGGTTAGGTATGCTAACCGGCTGCCTTTGATGTTGTTGCGGAGAAAAACGTCTATTGTTACTAAAATGTGTTTCTTCTTGCTGATAATTCTGTCGATACTGATAATCAAAATTTTGTCTGCTATTAAAGTTCTGGTGGTTGTCTTTCCTAAAGCGTCTGTTACCTTTGCTATTGAAATTACGTGGCTGATCGTAATTGCTGTACGTTTGTTGACCTTGGTTATTATAAGAAAAATTTTTGTTAATAAAAGAATAATCCGATTGCTGTACTTCCAAAAGCTGTAACAGATCTCTGAATGCCGAAATGTTTTCCTTCTGCTGGCCCGTTAAAAGTGACACTCTTAATGACCGTGGTAATTTAGAAATACATAACTGAATAAGTGCAGATTCACTGTAAGGTTCACTTGGGTACTGGTTTTGTTGTACCATATGCTCAAAAAATTGCGTGACACTGGGAAAATTTGTGTTCTCATAATTTGGTAAACTAATTATTTGATCTTTAATTCCACGCTGTGTCGTCTTCAACCAATACGCTGACAGAAAAGCATTCTGAAACTCTTCTACCGAATAGCATTGCCTCGCGATCGGTCTCATATGAGTTGCCGGTTTGCCTTCCAAAAAACTGCAAATAAATTCAAGTTTATGCGTTACGGGCCAAGTCGGTGGAAAAGAAAAGCTAAATTGTTGTATCCAATTCAGTGGGTGAATCTGTGTTCTGTCATTATTAAACACTTTAAATTTTCTCACTGACAGAAAATGTTTGTAATCAAAATTATCGTCTCTGTATGATGGAACAGGTTCAGGATTGTAAGAGAATCTATTTGTCTGTGTGTGTTCGGAATCTGAGTCACATACTCTCTGTAGATTACCCAAATTATACGCGCTGCGTGAGTCTGACAAATATTCGCGAAGTGGCGTCTGCTGTGATGTGTTATTAACTGAAATATTTTTTATCTCTGTTACTTCTTGCTGTAAGCTTGACAACTTTCTACGTAATGTATTATTAGATGAATCGATCTCATTGATTGTCTGTTGTAGATTTTGGAATTCAGATGTTTGATTAAATGAAACTGGTGCATTATCGTCTGATTTGCTGTCATTATTACTTTCTATAACGTTAATACGACTGGCCAAATCATCATATTTTTCAGTCAGTATTTTTACCTGATCATCGTTTTTACTGTCAGAAGCATTAATCGGTTTTTGTAATTTACGTGTGGTTTCATTCAACTTTTTTACGTCAGCTTTGATGACATTGGAATCCTGTGTTAGTTCCAATTGTTCGAATCTGTCTGTCACTGTCCGAATATCTGCTGTGTGTGTATCTGATTGATTTAAGATCGGAAATTTCATCACGTAATTCCGTGTTCAACTGTTCTTCGGATACTGTAGCAATATTATTGTCTACGTATGTTTTTGCTTTTGCGATCAATTTACGTTTGTCTTCTTGTCTCTGTGCTGTAATTGTTTCCGTTACTTGTCGTTTTACTTTATTCTGATCCTGTATAAATTTACGGAAACGCGTATCACTGTTTTGTAGGTGTTGATTAAAACGTTCGTCAATTTGAGTGTTCTGTTGGTCGAATTTCGCGTCTATCTTTCCATCCATTGCGCGCGAAAGTTCTGCTGTCATTAGTTTAAACTCATCGCGTGATTGTGTAGCTTTGTCAGAGCATTGTTTACCGACTGTACTAATTTCGTCTCTGAGTGATTCTGTTGCAGCTGTTTGCAAATCCCTTAATTCTTGAGCAACAGACCTAATTTCTTCACTACTTTTCCTAGCGCACGTCTCAATTTCCTCGCATAACTGTTCTTTAGTATCATGACACTGCGTGGCAACGGCTTTAATCTGTTCACTAAGCTGTCTGGAATTGTTGTCTAACTTTTCATTGAGCTGTTGTTTGAGATTTTCGTTATTTTCATTAAGCTGTTGTTTGAGATTTTCGTTATTTTCATTAAGCTATTGTTTGAAATCTTCACTAAGTTGTTTGAGATTGTTGGCTTGTCTTTCATTAATTTCATTAAGTTTTTTTAAACTTTCCTTAACTTGTTTGTTATCTTCACTATTTTGTTTGTTTGATTCAAGAATTTGTTGCAATAATGCCATCATTTGATCCGAGCCAAAAATAGTATTTCTATTGTCTGTGCTGTTTGATGGTGTAGCTGCAATTGTCACGTTTTGTGTATCCATTTGGATATTCCGTGATTCTTGAAAATGTTTGCCAATCGGATGTGCACTATTGGTCACTAAATCGGAATTAAATAAATCTGTCCTACTTTGAGTATCCTGTTCATTTTTATTACAAAAATTCGTCTGTTCGTTACGTGAATTTTGCAAACCGGTTGTGTTAAGCTGGGCAGCGCTCACTACAACAGAAGGCCACGCGTCATCAATTGTCGTTAAATTAACAGACGACGCAATTGAATTTATCTGTTCATCAATAAGATAAAAATCAACATTGGTGGTCGGTACACACTGATTGTCACTAAATGGAGGATTGTCATCATTACATTGCGTGTCACTATTACTATTGGTCAAGTTGTTTAATTCGGTTATTTCACTCATTATACCTCGCAATGCACTATTAATAGTCTTTCGCGGCATTTTTACACTAGTCACAATTATTCACAAATGAGACAAAGACAATACAAAATGCAACAAACATAAATACAACAAAGAGCAACAAATTGCCGATGACCTGTGGGAGAAAGTCACAAAATTAGTAAAAGCGTTGCGCTAAATGCTAATTATATTTTATTAAAGAAGAGCAGATATCTGGCTACTTATCAGAAGATTCTCAACGAAATACAATCCTGGTCTGGATGTCGCCAAGTGTAACCTCCCCGCAATTTTTATGTTTGTCAACATTAGTAAAATCGTAACCTCCCAGCAAGAATATGAAAGTCAATGTTATGTGAAATGTTGTTTTCCCACAAAACTGAATAACAAAAATGAGCTAAGCGTAACCTCCTTGCAAAACTAAAGAATAATAATGGCCCAAATGTAAACTCCCCACAGTAATAAAACTCAATGATAATAAAAATGTACAAAAATGTTAAGTCCCCACAAAATTAACGTTAAGATGAACCTGATAAATTTTATAAGGACAGCTGCGCTGACCTTCGGCCCTGTGCAATAATTAAACCTGAACACAAAAAAAAACCAAAATTCTTACCTCAGTGAACTGCATCTATATCTGCTATTATTTTTCGGCACAGCTCCGTGCAATGCTGGCCCATGACTAATTTTGATTCTTGGAGGGAATGCATAGGAAATATTATTTAACTTGAAATGAATCTTTTTGTTTAAAACCGTTACTTTAAAAGAAAATTATTATTGGGGCAATTCTTGAACAAATTAGTTACAATTAACATATGTTATTAGCTGAGCGCAATGCTGCTTCATTACCTTCGATAACAATATTCCTCGTCCAGAACCGTGACCAGAGAACCATGTCTCACACACAACTACTGTCCATGCCGACTCGCTACACGCAACTGTCTACTCGCTCTGCCGGCTCGCAACTGAACACTCGCGCGGTCAAGCGCAGACTAGCAACGATAAATAACTCTCTGGTAAGAGATTCTGTCATGCCTCGCCATCGCTGAATACATACGTGTTTCAACGGAAATTATTCACCTGAAACAGAAAAATTTCGTAACCATTGAGAATGTTGTGTTGGATATCATATTTTTCGAAGTGGAGGAACAGTCTGAAAACTTAGAAAAAAGACGTAATGCATTTTATGTCTTGTATAACGCTTTATTTACTTATCAAGCGCATTTTCCCTCGTTAATGAATTAATTTAGTCTCTTTCACGTTTTTATTATTTGACACTGACTGGCATAAATGAAAAAGAATGATTCGGAGAACTACATGCTTTGACTTGGGTATGTATACCACAGCCTAGAGTTTGTGACAGACTAGATGAATGTGAGAAATATTCCTAAACGACCCTGAAAGAGGTCGGCGGACTCGACTTTTTGCAACCATGGACCGAATCAAGACAGTCTCAGTTGCTGCAGTTTGTCACGTTATTGTGCTGCTGTGTCAACTCGACTGTTGAATTCGTACATCTATGACGTCATGTTGTGGTGTGTAAAGCACGACCGAGGAACATATGGTCTTCCAGCATAGGCATTTCCTACCAACTCCAGCAGAGGAAATTCTACTGTTTATTTTTCTTGTGTTCCAATGCGTAGAAGGGATTTTCTTTTTCGATTGGAGGACTTGGGCTTGTAGATAAAGCAAGGACGCCTTTATGCAATTTTGTCATCTGTACACATGGTTGGAGACGTGGCAATTATACAATGAAGCCTTTGTTCTTTAGAGTCTACTGCAATCGTTTTACAACGTTAGACTGAGGGTAGAATCAGTAAGCCATCACGAGTCTTCTTTGTCCACATATAACGATTAACTACTGTCGAGAATAAGTTGTGTAGAATGGGGACACGATGTTTTGATGAAGTTGGGACCAGTTGATGGGCATGTGCACACTGCAGCCATGTTTATGTTGTGCTAGGGATCTTCGCACCCATATGTTGGTATGGTTCCTTCCTGAAGTACAGAAAGGGCTGGGCGAGGAAGAAAGGGAGACAAGATTGAGGATACTACCTCAGCACTCTTCTATAATGCCTCGCATCCAGCTTGATTGAAAAACAACAGTGGAACTGCCACCTGGCCAAGGAATTAGCATAATTTGCAGTGAAAGATGTAAAAAAAAAAAAAAAAAAAGAATCGCGAGATGGCTGTTCACTGCTAAAGTCCCAGTTTTTCCAATCACGCAAAGGAATGTTAATATGCAAACTGTTGTTCGAAATTCTAGAGCATTCTATTGTCAATAAAAAGACGCCGTTCAATACAAATTACGCTGATTCCTTGGTAAGGAAGGGGCAAGGAAGGGGCAAATGTTGCTTTTGCCCTGCTGCATATGCCTATGTTGCAAGGACATATGTTCCTCGGTCGTAATATGTATGGTGTGTTTTGAAAAAAAATAAATAAAAGGAAGTTCTGTTATAGCTAGACTTGAAGTTGTTAAACCCAAAACCCATCTTGGATAGTAATAAACACAAAACTGTATCAGAGAGCTTTAAAATTGCTGTCATGTTAAATTCTAGATCATCCACTGAGGCACAATTATTACTGTCTTCATGGAGGTCCTAGTTAATCAAATTATGATTTTGAAGAAAATTTCTGCACCTGTTGTACTTTTCTGTTTATTTAGAACCACAACACGTTTCTGCCCCCAAGGCCATTTTATTGGGGAGACCAAATTCTCACTACATTTCATTTTAAAAACGAAGAGGCTACCGGCAATTACTGCCTAAAATGCTTTTTACGTTTGTGTATATCTTACTTTGATGGCAATCACAGCTATTTAGTAAAGAATATGATTTTGTAGCATGTGTCAGGTTTTGTTTTGTTTTGTTTTTTGGTCGTGATGATGGTTACTGGCAGGATACAAAAACAGGTCTACTCGGAACTGCTCGACTGCAGGCAGTTAGTTCATCGGAATTGATGAAACTTCGCAAAGGATAACAACGTTGTTCAAAGTTAAGAAACTATTGCACATCAATAAGCCATCACAGAGTTTCTTTGCTGTTAATCTCGGCTTGGATTTAAAGGAACATATTTGTGAATCGCTGTTGGGAAGAAAGCTACAATTTCCTTATCGAAGCACATTTGGTCCTCTTCTCCGTTAAAAACATAGCTGAACATTCTTCTACAATGCATTTGTTCTTAGAAAGACATTAAAATACTTTTTCTTACTTTGGAAGAATGTAATTGTAGTTTGTAAAATTTCTCGTTTCTGTCAGGCAAATCTGTACCAGCAGAATTTCAGATAAGATAATTTGTTACCAGCTGACTGCACTGGTAGAATGCAGCATAGTCCAAGTTAAATGTATTTAATTTTTATGGAAGTCAGTCCTCAAAGCAGTAAGCACTTTCCTCTAACATCTCACTAGGCGGAGAGTGGGATAAGGTGGTCTACAAATTAATATAATCTGCGAGGGATATTAATAGTTGAGGTATTAATTTATAATTTGTTGATTGTAGACTGAGTCATCACTTCTTATCATTTTTGTTCAGCACTTCTTATTATTTCTGTCATGCACTCTGACCATCTAGGCAGTTGAGTGTGTTGATATGTGGATACATAAACTATAAGCAATTCATTTCACTTCCGGTCTGAATTAATGTGTTAAAATATTATTAACAGTAGTGATACATATGTCTTTAAATACTGTTTCAAGTTATTTAAGAAGAATGAATTTGTATGAGGATGTTAGGGTATATAGTACTGCTCTTAAACTGAAATTTACTAAAAGAGTAAAGTAAAATAATCGCGCAACATCACCTCCTCTATTTGGAAATGAACATATGTATAAAATAATCAATGTTCTTCATGGCAAAGAAAAGATATCGTTCCGTATAGCTACACATCGCAGCTATTACCTGCCCATGGATTTATATTTCTGCAGCAAATTTTCGAAATGCCACTCAGAGCAACATGTTTATTTGTATCCCTTCCTGATATAACTAGAAACCCTTCCTTCCCATTATCTGCCTTGTAACAACTAATTGTGAAGTTATATCTATTCTTATTCAGTGTTCCTACATCAGTGGTCGATGATTGAAAATGTGTTGATCATAAGCAGAATTTTTGTGCTTCAGATTATGACCTTATTAAGTATAATTTAATCTCTTAACTTCGTGGGAATAAGTTTGATTTAACTTCCTAATTTCATGTGGGTAGACTGGTATGAAGAACGTAAGGACGAAAGCAATGTTTGCATGGTGTATCAGCGCCAAGTCAGATACCTCGATGAAGCACGGACCATACACAGAAAAACTGCCACACTACAGTAAAGTAAAGTACAGAAAGTAGTCGAAAGTAATACGCAATGGGACGAACAGAAATGACCCCTTTGTGCAAAAACAATTACGGCATTGAAGTCACCGCGGTGGATGATAGTCCCCTGTATATTACAAAAGGCGGGACACGGTTCTCCATAGAGCTTCTGATCACCACGGACACCAGTGCGTTTTTGTAAAGTGCTCCCATGCTGGCCACAAGGTTTGTGAAGTGTTCTTGTGGTGGGGCGTACCACACCTCCACTGTCTTGGTAGACCACTGTTGGATCACCGTTGGTGCAAGAGGAAATGAGGCAAGACGTCTCAACGCATTCCATACGTGCTAAATGGGATCCAAGTACAGCGAACTGGTAGGCCAATCCACATGCCGAATATCCTCTGGTTTCGAAAGCTCCACCAACTGCGTTGTTCGATTCATTCGCGCAATGTCATCCATAAAACTGTGTGCAACTCCTAAAGCAAACTTCAAAAGACGCACATGGGGAAGGAGCTCAGTGTCACAATAACGTTCACAGGTGAGTATGTCGCGTTGACAAATTTGAAAGTCAGTACGCCCAAGCAACATTATGCATCCCCACACTAACACCTTAGACATCAAAACGACGATATCTGATAATCATGGACATATCCTCATATGACGACAGGTTGGGAATACTTAATGCACCCAGGAATATTGTCGAATGTGACAGTGGCCATATGGCCCAAATTACTGAAGTGATTAAATCAGTTTAACAAAGGATCCATTACCAGTTATGTCAGCTTCAGAGATAGTTGCCCCTCATGGCTTGAAGATTGCTCCTTAGTAGTCAGAATTAGAAATATAGTTGCGAGAGGGATAAAATGTACCAACTCTGCCACTTAATGAACTGATAGTTGGCCAACTGATATTGTGTTGGTAGACTTGTCTTACTTTAAGACAAATAACGAAGTCATGAGATGCTGACAGGCTAAGTACCTAGGTAATAAAAGGTGTTTCAAAAAGCGAAATCGTATTTCACGAGGCAATATCTTCTACATGAACTCCCCTACCCCTCCTGGCGCCAGTTGTAAGTTGTTAGACTATGTAGTTGGCTATAGGAATCTCTGTTGTACAGATAGCTCAATCTTTCATTAACCAATGTGCGTCGAGTTGCAATAGGTTAACACAGCAAGAAACGAGGTTCGTGTTCTCCGTTTTCACAGGTGCAAGCGAAAGGGTAGTGTCGTGTTCATAGACTATGCCACTACAAATCTTACAGCTAAAACCGTTCGTAGATGACACTAGCACCTTCGAAATACGGGCACTAGCTGTTTAAGAGGAAGTCTACAGGGAGCGCTAGAACATGTGGACGAACTGCAAAGTAAATTCTGCTGACAATGATACTAGGCCTACTTGTCATCCAATCCTGGGGTATATGCAGGGCCTGGTCAGAAATGCAAGTGACAGAAGTGGAACTTCCAGATGACCCAGAGCAAGTAGTGTGTCTGGCGCTGCTCGGCCGAGGCGTCAGCCATTTATTTGAACAAATTTTACAGGCAGCCTATGGTGAATCAGAAAGAATGCAGGCCGGTAATCAGAGGGTCGTGGCGTCGGATGGAAACATTTTTTCTTATTTTCAAATTTTTACGTTACTTATGCTGCAAATAAACCGAAATAATGTTCAATATATAGTATTTATTAATGCTTTTGTAAGAGGATTTAAAAAATATTCTAATGTGTACATGAGCATTTCGTGTACAAAATTAGATGCTTTTATTATTTTATAGCTTATGATTTACACGTGCTGCACGAGTTGATATTCGTTGTGAACGCTAGGGCGTCTTATGCACATTAGAAACGTCGAATTTTTGAAGCTGGTTGTTTTAAAGTTTCTCTAGTAAAGCGAACTTGTTTTAAATTCATGAAAGATTCGCCCTCATCGTACAGATTGGCAACATCAACGTGTAACGCATAATTTCTCAAATATCGGTGAAGATAGCTGGTGATATGTAATAGAACGTATTTTGATGCAGTCTTCCTGGGATGTGATGTATTTTTCTCTCTCTAAAGGCTAAGAGCTGTTTTAAATGTTTTTGGTCAAATTCTTTGCCTGACGAAAATATCAGATATCGCAGGGTTGCACTAGCGGTATGCATCTGTCCTTCTCTCGACGAGATATGACCTGTTTCAAATGTTTCTGATCAAATTCTTCGCCTGACAATAACAATAGATGTCGCACGGTTACACTAGCGGATTGCAATTTGGGGAGGAATTACTTAAGTACAACACGTCCTTTATCTTGAAACATTTCGTTATGTAATTCTGGATTTGTTTGTCTCCTTTACGAGTCAGTTAACAGAAGAAATGTGTTCCCATGGACGCACAGGTTCATTACTCTCCACGAGTCACTGAACAAAGGAAATTAATTCACTGAACAGAGGAAATTAGTTTGCCGGACGTACGGCTTCATCACATGCAAAAGAAGAAAGAAAAAAACAAGGCATTTGCCCGTTGTAAGTTTCCCAGATTTTGACAAAGTAATGGTGGCACACTTATATTTTGCAGCGTACTGCACCATCGTTTGTGGAATCTTTGGTGATATTGGATTGTAGGAATTCGTATACTTGTGGTGCTGTGGGAAGTAATTTTCCAGAAAGGGTTATAGCATATCCCACAGTATACGAGTGGGTTACTTTGTTCACACTTCAGTTTATTTGCAGTGAAAGTAATGCAAAAACTTGTAACAGAAAATACACTAATAACCAAAAACCATGTGATATTTTCGTAGATTAGAAAGATTCCGAGGGGTATAGTGATTTTATAACTGTAATAAAGTTCCGCGGATTATACACTTCCAAACTGTCCCGATTTTATTCAAGCAAATGGTTCATGACGATACTTTCAACACTAATGCAGTATGCTAAATATAACTTGTTACTCGCTACGTGGTGAATAACATCTGTTGCAGTGCTCATTTTTCAGACAGGTTAACGAGCGTTCGTAGCTTTTAGTTATTTTATTATTAAGTTTGCAGACGCGAAATTGGCTTCATCAAAAGTTTTCCTTTCTTAGCCACATTATTCCCTTTACACAATGCAGCAGAATGCGTTCTTGTTAATTCGAAGCAAGTAGTATAGTCTGATTACGCCGAAGGCTTGCTGCGCTCTACTACAAATCCTATTAAGACAGGTCCACTCTCATTTTACGCCGCCAGGTTTCGCCGATAGCATTTATTTCTTTTACTTCTTTCGTCTTCCACGTTTTTCTTCTCTTTCTCTCACGCACACTCGCAGAGAAACAGCAGGTGAGTCCTTTATTGGCTTACCGGCGAGAAAAGGAGAACCAGCCTGATTGAACAAAGGAGGTGCGTCACACGATAAGAAAACGTGGCTCTAACTTTTTGAGCAGAAAGCGGGAGTAACTTGAGTAACTTTGTGTAATTCCGGAACAAGGCAATCCGAATCAAACCTGGTAACAGTATTCAGAGATTAACAATGTTACAGAGCGAATACTCCCTTTGATACACTCATGAAAAGACCGATAACAGGATACATATCACCCAAATTCAGTGTTTTATAAACCCATTGATATCATGCTTTGTTGTTCCCTCACGACACGAAATATTAATTCAACGACTTACTGGAGCACAAACACTAACACGAGAAAAGTGCATTTGAGTTCCTCGGCGAACGCTGCAAACGAAACCTGTTCTATGGTTATCTCCAACACAGTTTATTATGCTTCGGAAAGTTTTCTAATGAGAAGATAAAATATTCTCCAATTGCGACGAATATTAAAGTATTTAAAACTGCGTTTATAAAGAGTATTGCCACGGACCTTCATCCTTTTTCACGACACACAGCAGCCAGAGTCTCGAAGATATTTAAAAGATAAATAAAAGACTTTCATCTAACAATTGCACAGCCAAATAACTTGAATTCAAAAAACGGTCTCGGTTGCAAAGTTATGTGATTTTAACACGCATTCGCGCCTTTTAGGACTTCGCCAGACTGTTTACAAAACAAGAAAACAATCCATTAAAACAAATGGGAGAAACGTGGTCCTGTAGTGTATGACTACGCGAATTAATTAACCAAAAAATATCACATCTTACGCAGAACGTAAGTGGATACAAAAGTTATCTATCGAAAGGATCTAACATTTTATTGTATTTTTTGGATACAAATTGATTTTTCGATTACTCGCTATAAATCCTCTAAATTGCGTCTCAATGGCAAAAACGATAACTAATTTCGGCGGTGAAAGTAGTGAAATTTATGGTCAGAATAGGGTTCAGTATTATCCCCTTGCGATTAGGTTCATTACACAACTAATCTTTTACGTTCTGTCGAGAATATTTGAATACTGTGTAGTGATTAAAATACTCGCCAGTGTGCAACACCAATAGAAGCATGTGGCACCCTGTTCTCCGAGCTTATATCACCGTATTTTGGTGAGGCGTAAAAGAATTTGCTAAGATGCTTTGACAATCAGTGTTCATATCTCACATCGTCTTCACCAGGTGGAAGAACATCTTTATCTCGTAACATGTGATGTAAGCACAGGTCTACGCCATATTCTTTAGTGCTATGTGGTGCAATAGCCACGCCACGAAGATTCTGGTCACAAGAGAAGGCTTTCTGTCGACTATCGTTTCTAGAGATCGCCAGAATTTTATGAACACAATATCATGTTTCAGACGTTCATTTTCTACTGCCCGTATAAGAATCACTGTATCTTCAGTATCGCTGTAAAGGACTTCTTGTTCTTCACGGGGAATCGGTAGTTGTGGTCGATTAGACTGTTTCACATATTTTTAAAAGTTGATTGTTATGATGAACTAAATATCACTCCTCAACATCTTTTTAGTTTAGGGAAACTTAAGTTTAGCGAACAGTTTCCATTTCTAATGTAATATTATGTACTTAATGTGTAATACTGAAAACGGTGGAGAAAATAAAAAGCATCAATCACATTATGAACATCTCTTCTTGGTATGCTTCTACTGATGTATCGCAGAGTGTGCATTTCCACAATCCGTCAATAATCACTTAATACTGGAGAACTCTATTTGCTGTTGTATTTTTTTCTGCCGCTGAAATATCTCAGTGTGTGTGATCTCCTTGTTCATCGCTCTCTTCATCACATTTCGCCATATTATATCCAGACGTGATTGCAAAACTACGTCGTTAGTGACATATTACATTCTAGCTGTCATATGAGTGCATTCCCAAGTCATTTTTAAAGGATATGTCATATCTTACTGTCCTTACTGATTCATGCAGTGTGTCTCTAAGGTTATTTTAGGTGTTATTGGGTAAACACGTCTGCTTTCACTTTCTGAAACCGAGCCTGGGGAATATTGACGAATGTAAGTGCAGAGCCATTTACGATAGAAGCTTTCACAAAATTATTAATAAATCTAAAATTTACACTTAATGCTAGAAATAAAGCTTTACTAGCACCTATCAATGACTTACATTCAATTTTTCAACCCAGGAGTTGAAGATTGAAAAGCCAACTTTTCGGCGAATTATATTTGTGCCTCTAGGACAGCTGTACCACTAGTAAGGAACCTATGTTACTTGGCATACTCGAATTACAGCACTAATAACACACAGTTTCATCATTATCGGTCGATGGACCAAGGGCTAAGTGCTAGGCCACGAATTCAAAGGTCTGTGCTTCGATAACCGGTCGGCCCTTGGATGTTCGTCACTCAACACTTCTCTCTTCTCTGTGCAATGTATATCAATGTGAATAATGCCGAGCTGAATGTTAAAGTGAAGTAAATATTACTGAGAAACACCTTTTTTTGGTTCACAGAAACTTAACATTAGCCGATGGCTCCCCTTTCTTGATTTAAGATTATTTATTCAACGTTTAATCCAGGAAACTGCACAATGTTAAAGATATATTATCTTATGGGCGGCTGTTCTTGGTTTGTATCTGGTGATGTATTGTAGAGCGTTCCTTTTTGCAATCCGGCAATACTCACTTAACATTGCAAAACTCTAATGGCTCTGTCCCAAGACTGAAATGTCCTAGTAAAATGGTTTCTTTGATCAACGCTCAGATCGTCATAATTTTGCCCAGACAAACATTTAGAACATTTGTAAAGGATCGGTCATAGATTATAGTCCTACGCTAATACATACAGGCTGTCTATAAGGTTATTTTCAAAGCTGTCCGATAAATAAATTTGCTTTTCACTTTTTGAAACTGTGCCTGGGAAACATAAGACTTGTAAGTGCAGAGTCATTTACTTTTAAAACTTTCAGAAAATTCTTCACAAATACCAATTGTGCACCTAATGACATCAGTAAAGCTTCTCTTGTCTGTATCAGTGTTTCGCACAAAGCATTTAAATGCAGGAGTTGAGGGCTGAGAGGCAAACTTTTCTGCGAATTGTCATTGAAGCATCAATGAACTCTCACCATTGATCAAGACTTAGCGTCATTCTCAGGGTACGGATGAGAACATCTATATCCTCAAGGCACGTGCACTAGCCCTCAGTTTTAATGATCTACTCCAATTCCTTCAGTTGTTAACTTTGGACAGTATCAAAGAGTTGCGTAGTTTTTCTAGAGTTCCATACTTCATTTACAAATGCTGTCACATTTTCGGGAAATTAATTAAAGGCCCCATTTGTTATCTTATGATTGGCGGAGTATTTTCCTTGGAACAAAATCTGCATGGATGATTTCTGGAATTGCAGGGACCGATAGTTATTTGTCGCGAGGTAGACGGTTTGTAGGCAGAGAGTAATTTGTGATAAAGTACTTGTTGTGGTACGGTTTCTGCAGAAAGAGAACTGGGTTGATTCTTCCTGGATCGATTCCTCTTTTAACAGCGAAACGAGAATCTTCAGATTAACCCTATCAGAAAATTTGAAAGTTGATACAATGGCATCTGTCGACAAAGCTACCATACCCGCATGTTTTCGTGCTGTTGGCTACTTATAAGTTATTTGCTTGCGCAAAAGTGACATCACAGACGAATACCAGAAGAAAACACACTTCTCCAATCAAATAATGACACATAACCATTTGTTGCTTTGAATATAAATGTTTAATTGATTCCTAGTTTACCAAAGATTGTAAGAACATCGATCAGCTGCAGCCT
This sequence comes from Schistocerca serialis cubense, assembly GCF_023864345.2. Classification (NCBI taxonomy): domain Eukaryota; kingdom Metazoa; phylum Arthropoda; class Insecta; order Orthoptera; family Acrididae; genus Schistocerca; species Schistocerca serialis. Next base: position 376,072,662 of record NC_064645.1, on the reverse strand, counting down.
CTCATTTCGAATCGCCGACTATGTAGGAACTAAAAATAATATTTAAATGATAGACATATAACAGTATACATCAATACTTAATAGTGGTTACGTTTGGTGGATGGAGCACGTATGCTGAGAAAGTGAAAAAAAGTGTTGGAAAAAGCATCGAGCAGCCACAAGCATAGAGGAGTTATCATTACGGAGACAGAAGTGTGAAGGTAAGGCAGGTTGGTATCTGGCGTCCGTGTTATGAAGATTCCGTAGGCAAGGCTTCGGATGTGGTGGCGAATATCTGGCTTGCATCTCTGGAGCAACAGTTGCGTGAAAAACTGGAAACCATTCCCATTTAATGCCTATCATCTATTCTAGAAAACCCAACTATTTCGGAACTGAGTTGGTTTGAAACCACGTTCGCAGAATGCATAGTGGCCGAGACTGCGCTAAATTGTTCCAAATGAATTAAGGAAAAATTAAGAACATTCGGAAATCAGATTCTTCCTTTATCATCTTGGGTACGGAGGACAGACGCAAGTAGTCAGTCCTTCCATAGCGTGCCGAAGTCAACATAACACCTGAACAGCTGCGGATGGGATATATTTCTTTAAGGACAGAAGAAGAAGATATGCTGTCCGCAGTTGGTTGATGCAAAACAGAGAGTAAGCATATTCGTGTGAGGGCTTCACGGCATTTCTTTTTAACATAACTCGCGAGAAGATCCCACTTTTTCGTCAACTTTCTGGCGTATCCAATAGACGAGGCAGCTGGAATGAGCTGCCCATCATGTTAGTTAATATATTAAATAATCGAAACGGAGACGATACGTTAAAGAAACTGTGATGATAGCTCTCCATTGCCAGAGGAGCATACTGATTTGGCCTTCCACTTGTCGCAAAATTAATCTATCAGTTCAAATGAACTACTAATTATACACTAAATCGGGCCTATAGGATAACTCAAAACATTTACCAATATTTAACAGGCCAACTAGACAAGATCTGGTTGGAACTCTTTGTTTGTTTGAGCCCTAGCGCATTTGGTGCAAAGTCAGCTACCTTCGTTTACAAGACAATACTTACAAATAAAACTTTAACATTTAGAAATGAAAGTAATTTAAAATGAAGCTCTAACTTTAGAAATGCAAGCGATCTCAAATACAGGTTTAGCACTTTAGGAATCAAACCAAATTCAAATCAAACTTTAATAATTTGGATTACATTAGATTCAGTTTTCTTTCCATAGATCCAAAAAGGTGATGATTCTCGTGGGTGTGAAGAATGCCAGAATGTATGACATAAAAAGCACAGAACACCTGAATGTAATGCTCAATTCCCTGACCGTTTTTCAGGAGGTTGTCAAAATATGTGAATACATTACAGGAAAGTGGATCTGCTAAGATACACAGAATTAATACACTGTCAGAATGAAACATAGTTATGCACTTTTCATCATACACAAAATATCTTATCTTCACTGTGGTGATCATGTGCTGTCAAACTGAAATCTAACAGACGTTTTTCCTTAAACTGGTCTAACCACCCGCATTAACATATTCATCTTTAGAGTAGAAAGAGCTGCCTACCAAAAAGTCTTTTTAATTCTATATAAACTGTGCTTTATCTGAAACTAAATTGATAATGGTTTCTGGCAAGTTGCTGAAAATGTAATTGCAGAATACTGGACCTGTTTATGGATGAAGGTAAGTAATTTTAGGTCGTTATGTATATTTTCCTTACTTCTGGTGATGTACTGAGCTCTTGGTTGGTAACAGAGACACATCATTTGCAAACATTTCATATACTGAAAAGCACTGGTTACAATACCCAGTTCCTTGAGCAGGTTCTTTCATATGTTCTTGAATTTAAACCGTAAATGAGTCTTACTACACTATTTGGCACTCTAAAAGTTTTTGCTCAACTTGACAAGCTACCCCAAAATGAGGCCATATGACGTAAGAGAATGAAAGTAAGCAAAGCACGCTAGGTTTTTTTTTCTATTTGTATCTCCTGCATCTGACATCATTCGCATTGCAAATACAGACTTGCTTGGGTGCTTCAGCAATTCTGTCGTATGCCCTTCCGAACTGAATTTACTGTCGAGTTTTATTCCCAAAAATTTAACACAGTCAACTTCTTCGATCTACATGTCTTCATATGTTATACGTTTTCTGAGCTGGGTCTTTTCAAAGTTTACTGACACTTAATTAGCCTTAAAACATTTATTAATGTCAGTGAAAATTTAATTAGCATCCATTTCTAAATCTATAATTGACTTACTATTTATTGCACTTTTTATATCATCTACAAACAAAACAAACGTAGCTCCTGCCAATGTGACAGACGAGAGGTCATACATGCACACAAGAAAAAGCTATGGACCCAAGACGGAACCTTGAGGAACGCCACATGTAATTAATTTCTAGTCAGATGAAGACTGATTTCTTACTCGACAGTTATTTCGCAGCGACACCATTTGGTTCCTGTTAGTTAAGTAAAACTCGAATCATTTTGCAGCACAGCCGATGACACCATAATAATCCAATTTGCTCAAGAGAATGCATGATTAACACATTCAAAGGCTTTTGACCAGACACCGAAAAAGCCAGTTGCCTATAATTTGTTATATAATGAATTAAATACATTCTGACTCTAAGTGTAAACAGCCTTCTCTATATCTGAACCCTTAACGAACTCAAATTTTACGTTGGGCAATATGTTACTTCCAGTCAGAGGCTTCAGAAGATGTTTGAGCACAACCACATCGAACATTTTTGAAATAACCAGCAAAAGTGAAATTGGCTGATATCCCTTATCCTCCTTGTTTAAAGAGGATTAACTTTAGCATAATTTAGCCAGTCTCAAAATATTCCGCTTATAAGAGACTGATTACACATATAACTTAAGACAACGCAACTCGCATGAGCAATCTTTGATTAACTTCGTTAATATGTTAGCATAACCACTAGACTGCTTTGAGTCGAAGGATTTCATGATGGATGCTACCTCTCTGGGGGACGTGAGTGTCGTTTCCATTTTACTGACGTCGTTTGTAATGACTGGTCTTTGGTATTTCATTGCACTGTTCACTGAACTTGATAACCCCAAGATTTCAGAAACACAAAGAAAGTACTTACGTAAAAGATTTGCAACACTACATGCACTTGTCACCAACATCTCAGTTATTTTTAGAGCTATCTGATGGAGTTGAAAACAGTTTATAAGTGATTTAATAATACCTAATAAATCAAATTATGACTATCTTAGAACAGTGTCCCTCACTCTATACAACCACGGCGGCAATTTATAAACGACGGGCTGAACACTGGTATACTGTCCAGACGAGGAACCGTCTGCTTGCATTTCAGCGCCTGTCCAGATTCAGAGCCAACACACGGCCCACTCTTCCACTGTGTCATCGCAGCTGACTCCGCCCACACCAACAAGATCGCGCCTACCCGGTATTACCGATTCCGTCCAAATTTATTGACCATGCAGAGTACGGGAAGAGAAGTGAATGGAGTGGGAGCTTCAGAAAGCCAAGTGTCCGAAAAAAGGACTTTTAGCACGGCTCAGGTGAGACAAGGGCTATTTATAAGTACATTACGTGATAAAAAGTATCTGGACACCCCCAAAAACATACGTTTTTCACGTTAGGTACATTGTGCTGCCACCTACTACAAGGTACTCAATATCAGCGACCTCAGTAGTCATTAGACATCGTGAGAGAGCAGTTTGGGCAGCTCCGCGAAACTCACGGACTTCGAACGTGGTCAGGTGATTGGGTGTCACTTGTGTCATACGTCTGTACGCGAGATTTCTACACTCCAAACTTCCCTAGGTCCAATGTTTCCTATATGGTAGTGAAGTGGAAACATGAAGGGACACGTACAGCACAAAAGCGTACAGGCCGATCTCGTCTCTTGACTGACAGAGACCGCCGATAATTGAAGAGGGTCGTAATGTGTCATAGGTATACATCTATCCGGACAATCACACAGGAATTCCAAACTGCTTCAGGCTCCACTGCAAGTACAATGGCAGTTAGGCGGGAGGTGAGAAAACTTGGATTTCATGGTCGAGCGGCTGCTCATAAGCCACACACCACGCCGGCATATGCCAAACGATGGCTCACTTGGTGAAAGGAGTGAAAACATTGGACGATTGAACAGTGGAGAAACGTTGTGTGGAGTGACGAATGAAGACACACAATGTGGCGATCCCATGGCAGGTCGCGGGTATGGCGAATGCCAGGTGAACGTCATCTGCCATCGTGTGTATTGCCAATAGTAAAATTCGGAGGCGGTGGTGTTATGGTGTGGTCGTGTTTTTGATGGAGGGGTCTTGCACCCCTTGTTGTTTTGCGTGGCTGTATCATAGCAGACGCTTACACTCATGTTTCAAGCACGTTCTTGCTTCCCCCTGTTGAAAAGCAATACGGGGATGGCGGCTGCATCTTTCAACACTATCGAGCACCTATTCATAAGGCACGACCTGTGGCGGAGTGGTTACGCAACAATGACATGCCTATAATGGACCGGCCCTCACAGAGTCCTGAGCTGAAACCTATGGAACACTTTTCGGATGTTTTGCAACGCCGAGATCGTGCGAGGCCTCACCGACCGACATCGATACCTCTCCTGAGTGCAGCACTCCGTGAAGAAGTGGTTGCCATACCCCAAGGAACCTTCCAGCACCTGACTGAACCTATGCCCCCGCGAGTGGAAGCTGTAATCAAGGCTAAGAGTGAAGCAACACCATATTGAATTCAAGCATTACTGATGGAGGGCGCCACGAACTTTTAAGTAATTTTCAGCCAGGTGTCAGGGTACGTTTGATCATATAGTATATATTAGTCTTGTTTCATGCAGCGGTATGAGTACTGGATAAGGTACAGAATGTGAGTCGTGTGTCAAGTCTTTCGTGGTTTTTTTTCTATGCCACTCTGACATACTGGCTTTGTACAACTGAATGCATTATCTAGCACGCTTCAGTCCTCAATCTACATTCCAGTTCACGTCTCAGTCCCCTTAGAATTTCTCCCAAAGTCGAAAACCATTTCATAGGCTCTCCGACTGTATTGGAACAGCACCTCAGCATTGAAATTAACTGGGGATCCTGTCTGAAATGGAGGAATAGTCGCTTTAATCATTTGACATTACATAGCTCCAGAGAATTCTGTGTTCAGTACCGTCTTACAATGTCGTTCTGAAAATCTGTCTTCAGTATCAAATTTTCGTTTGTCTTTCGCTTTTTTGCGTTTGATGAAAATATAAATAAACACCATATGCTGAGCATTATTTTGGTTTATTTGCAGTGTAAGAAATTTAAAAATACGAAAGAGGAAAATAAAATAGTCCTACCGATTCAACTAAAAGGCTCTGAGATTAGGGTTCTGTAATCCTACCGCTGTGCTTACCGCTAACTGGTAACGACGTGAACGTATATGGGTCATATTTCACCCGACTCGTGCCAAAATGTAATTTTTTTTTAACACTTAGCCACCTGGAGCTCCCGCTCGCTCTTCTGTTACTTACACATCTGGCCTAGCCCTACAAGCATCGCATGTCTTGACAAAATCGGTGATGACGATTGGGGATGGTCGCCTTGTAAGAGAGCAGACCATCGCCAAGCTGTTGTTACCACACAGCCCTTTTTCCAGTGTATCATGTGAACTGGCCGGTTAAAATTGTGTTCCGAACCAAGACTCGAATACGGGACATTCGCCTTTCACAGGAAAGTGCTCTACGGACTTTTTCTTTTTCATTGGAATTGGTCAGGGAGGGCGTCAATCAACATCCGTTCAAGTTCATGGCAGATCCTTTGACTCAGTGTTTCTTTATTACAGAGAACAGTGAGCCCTCTGAGCGTCCGTTTGGACTACCCGAGCACGATTCAAGACCCGTCCTCACATCTTTACTTTTGCCAGTAACTCATCTACTACCTTCGAAAAGTCACAGAACCTCTGCGGCGAAACTTGCTGGACTAGCACTCATGGAAGAAAGGATTTTGCGGAGACGTGGTTTATCCACAGCCTGGTGGATTTTTCCAGAGTAAAATTTTCACTCTGCAGCGGAGTGTGCGATGATAAGAAACTTCCTAGAGTGCTAGTGTTGCAAGTTTCGCAGAAGAACATCTGTGATGTTTGCAACGTAGAAGACGAGGCACTAGCGGAAGTATTATTGTACGGGCGGATTGTGAGTCGTACTTCGGTAACTCGGTCGGTAGTCTCCCTTCTTCACGATGGATGGAGATGTATAATGAACTGATGACTCATGCAGCACCGATTCTGCAAGCTTTTGTCGAATGCATTATTGATCCCTTCCATAAACCGGCACCTGGGATTACTACAGCCCACTACCAACACATCATGTTATTGGGTACTTATTACAATATTTTTGCACTATTGCTGGCGGCGCGCTGCAGACATCTCTTACCACGTGACCTATCCACCGACCAAACTACGCCAGGTGCCACAGTTGACGTCCAGGCAGCAACTGGAGACTGTCGTGACGTGGTTGCGCTGACAGAGGCTTGCAGACTTGGTGCGCCGATTGTTGCCGAAGATTTTGACAACACGTCTGACAGAATGAGCCCTGTATATTCTAACGAATGGGCTACCCTATTCAGTTCATGAGCGCCCTTCAGCGACTCTTTATCAGCGCTCGTTCGTTAGTCTAGGTCAATAGTCGTGTGGCGGGCCCGATACCGAATCAACGGTCGGTCCGCCAAGGCTGACTCCCTTCCATTAGCTTTATGCAGTGGTGCTAGAGTCGCTCATATACCTGCTGACGACGCGGTTCTTTGGACTCTACTTACGCGGCTACTGTTTCCGCTGTCGCGCACACGCAGATGACCTCCTGCTGCTAGATCGTCGTCGGGAGAAGTTCACATTGATCATCGACACCATTGCGGCTCATGGAATGGTGCCTCGAAGCGTGAAAAATGTCCACAAACGCAAGGCACTGTCTGTTGGGCGAGGGCTAGCCCCCGGAAGATCTGGCGCCCCTGACCTGAGTCCAACGTCTTCGCTATCGTGGGTTCACCTTTACCTCATCAACGCGCCATTTAGAGACGGTGAACTTCGGTCGGGTTTTGAGAATTAGCAGTGTGACTATCAGTGACAACTCCCTACGCCTCTCTAATCCTTTCAGTGAGTTGCCTGTATGGATACCTACGTGCGCAGCTATATCGACGCCGATTACGATAGGACGTTTTATTAAGGGGGATGGGATGATAAACGGCCCGTCTTGGAGCAGGAGAGACACCACAGGACATTTTAATTTCGACTGTCTATACTTTTACGAATAAATTCATAAAACTTTGTCAGCATGACCAGGAAGGATGAAGGAATCACAATCATAGCAGTGGAAGTTCAAGAAAATAATAAAATAATTTTTTTTCATGAGGAAGTTAATCATTTTTCCACTTCTATTGGCGGCGTTTGTTGCTATAGGTACACGTTTCTTCATAAGTAAGAGAGATTCTTCGATGAATTTTGCACAGCATACAAACCATACGTACAGGTATATGAAACTAGAAATTATTTAATTTATGGAAAAATGAATGTGCTGTTACATTTTAAACTTCGTGTTTAGAAAAAACTCAAATTTTACAGTTAATTATCTCAATTTTTACCACAGTTTTTTAATAGATTTGGAAATTTGGTGCAGTGTCGAGGCATCCATTACGCACCATTTGCTCGCCGTCCTTATGCCAGGGTGCCAGGGTCCCTTTCCCCGTAGGTCCTGGTCGGCAGCATGACGTCCGCGTTCGCACATATCGCGGCGTTCGTTGTGGAACTTAATAACGCTAGCGCCGAACTCCCACGAAGGCGGCGGCCTGGTGCAGAGAAATTGAGATTTCCGTGCGTAGCTGGCCTGTAACGTGGTAGAATGCAAGTTCCCATTGTTGCTGTGAACTGTCATGTGGCGGCACATTCATCACCGTTTCTTTCCGACGCATATCAAATGGCTCTGATCACTACGGGACCTAACAGCTAGGTCATCAGCCCCCTAGAACTTAGAACTACTTAAACCTAACTAACCTAAGGACATCACACACATCCATGCCCGAGGCAGAATTCGAACCTGCGACCGTAGCAGTCGCGCGGCTCCAGACTGTAGCGCCTAGAACCGCTCGCCCACTCCGGCCGCCCGGGTTCCCGGGTTCGATTCCCGGCGGGGTCAGGGATTTTCTCTCCCTCGTGAAGACTGGGTGTTGTGTGATGTCCTTAGGTTAGTTAGGTTTCAGTAGTTCTAAGTTCAAGGGGACTGATGACCATAGATGTTAAGTCCCATAGTGCTCAGAACCATTTGAACCATTTGAACCACTCCGGCCGGCACGCCGCTACTCAGTCGCCTCTGGTGTACTGTTTATTCTTCTCCTTTAACCGCCATTATCAATACATACATAAAACGAATATCGTAGTAGACTAATTTGGGACCGGATCGAATAGGCACGGAAAACGCTGTTTTAAAATCATTTTGCTTGTAACGAAAAATAAACCGTTCTCTCCATTGACAATGGGCGTCGCATGAAAGACGTGATGAGCAGCATTTTGTGTTGGCTCTAGCTATACCTGCAAATAGTTGCCGAAACATCAGAGAAAATGCACCTAACGATTCTTATGAGGGACACCGTGTAGAGCAGATACTTTCAGCGCTATGAAAATACTTGCAGTACATCATTGCATGTTTCTGTTGACAGTAGGTTGACAGTTGGAAGTATATCACCATAGAATTATCATGCAAACACTGGAGGAGCGTCAGCATAAGAATTCTTTAGCATAACAATTATTAAGAAATGATGAGCTACGGCACTACAAGTCATGCAATAATCACAATTGTTCGTAATACTGCCTGCAATTAGACAAAGAGGGCCAAAATGCATATTTTAACGTCAACATCTAATTGTGACACAAAATTAACAACGTTTAGCACATTTCCACGAAATTTATTACACTATATGATCAAATTTACTCGGACACCTGGCTGAAAATGGCTTACAGGTTCGTGGCGCCCTCCATCAGTAATGCTGGAATTCAATATGGTGATAGCCCATTCTTAGCCTTGATGGCAGCTTCCACTTTCGCAGGCATAGCTTCAATCAGGAGCTGGAACGTTTCTTGCATAATGGTAGCCCATTCTTGATGGAGTGCTGCACTGAGGAGAGGTATCGATGTCGGTAAGTGAGGCCTGGCACGAAGTAGGCGTTCCAAAACATCCCAAAGGTAACATACAGGATTCACGTCAGGACTCCGTGCAGGCCAGTCTATTACAGCGATGTTACTGTCGTGAAACCACTCCGCTACATGTCGTGTATTATGAACAGGGCCCGCATCTCGTGGTCGTGCGGTAGCGTTCTCGCTTCCCACGCCCGGGTTCCCGGGTTCGATTCCCGGCGGGGTCAGGAATTTTCTCTGCCTCGTGATGGCTGGGTGTTGTGTCCTGTCCTTAGGTTAGTTAGGTTTAAGTAGTTCTAAGTTCTAGGGGACTGATGACCATAGATGTTAAGTCCCATAGTGCTCAGAGCCATATTTTATGAACAGGTGCTCGATCGTGTTGAAAGATGCAGTCCCCATCCCCGAATTGCTCTTCAACAGTGGGAAGCAAGAAGGTGCTTAAAACGTCAATGTAGGCCTGTGCTGTCATAGCGCCACGCAAAACAACAAGGGGAGATAGCCCCTTCCGGCCGTCCGTAGTGGCCGTGCGGTTCTAGGCGCTACAGTCTGGAACCGAGCGACCGCTACGGTCGCAGGTTCGAATCCTGCATCGGACATGGATGTGTGTGATGTCCTTAGGTTAGTTAGGTTTAATTAGTTCTAAGTTCTAGGAGACTGATGACCTCAGAAGTTAAGTCGCATAGTGCTCAGAGCCATTTAGCCCCTTCCATGAAAGACACGACCACACCATAACACCACCGTCTCCGCATATTACTGCTGGCACTACACACGCTGGTAGATGACGTTCACAGGGCTTTCGCCATACCCACATCCGGCCATCGGATCGCCATATTGTGTACCGTGATTCATCACTCCACACAACTTTATTCCACTGTTCAATCGTCCAATAATTTCGCTCTGTATACCAAGTGAGGCGTTGTTTGGCATTTACCGGCGTGGTGTGTGGCTCATGAGCAACCGCTCCATCATGAAATCCAGGTTTTCTTACTTCCCGCTTAACTGTCATAGAACTTGCACTGCATCCTGATCCACTTCGCAGTTCCTGAGAAGATGGTCTGGATATATGTCTGCCTATTACACGTTACGACCATCTTCAACAGTCTGTCAGTCAACAGACGAGGTAGGCTTGCAAGTTTTTGTTCTGTACGAGTCCCTTCACGTTTCCACTTCACTATTACAGCGGAAACAGTGGACACAGGGATATAAAACTTTGAACATAGCTACTAAGGTGCAATGACCGTGTCAGAATTATATTGCAACAAATAAGCCCTCGGTCACAAATATTTATTCAAACTTGACCTGGTTTCGACGCTACTATGAGCGTCGTCTTCAGAATTAGACTAACTGTACTAAAACATTAGGTATATAGTACATTAATAAAATCAGAGTTTGTACTGACGCGAAAAGATGAAGTACTTACAAGTCTCATATTAAAAAAGATCTAAGCCGGAAAGGCGACGTCATGAACACTTGTTAGATGGCGAGCCGCTAAGGGCTGCTCGTACTGTGAACAAGGGTTGCAACAAGACTCATCTTTTCGCGTCAGTACAAACTTTAATTTTGTTAATGTACTATATACCTAGTGTTTTAGTGCAGTTAGTCTAATTCTGAAGACGACTCACATAGTAGCGTCGAAACCAGGTCAATTTTGACTAAATATTTGTGACCGAGGGCTTATTTGTTACAGGACATAGGGATGTTTAGGGGAATGGTAATCTCTCATACAAACGTATGACACAAGTGACATCCAATCACCTGACCACGTTTGAAGTCCGTGTGTTCCACACAGCATCCCACTGTGCTCTATCACGATTTCTAATGACTATTGAGGTCGCTGAAATGGAGAACCTGGCAGTAGGTAGCAGCAAAACGCACCTAATATGGAAAACGTTTGTTTTGGGGGTGTCCAGATACTTTTGATCGCATTGTACATGTTGAACACGGTTACCATTGTATCCACCGTCGGTAATAACATCTCACTTCTGTATTTCTTCTTAAATAATCTTAGAAGACGAAGAGTAGGTCGGCTTGGCAGTGTGAGGTGTGCCTCGCAGCTGGTAGCTGTCACAACTAAGTGTGATACGGAGCAAGCGAACAGTCGGCGAGCTCCATGTACATGGACGGCGATGTTGGAGACTGGCAGTGTGACCTAATGGCCACGAAAATGCAGTTGTAGACTGCCGATGAACACACTTATCGCGTGACAAAGAGGACTGATGAATTTCACATATTACCAAAGCGGGGAAAGGAAATTTTCACAGCTAATTATATGCAAAAGTTATAATGCAATGATTTTTACAGTACGATGACGCATCAGAAAAAACAGAAGACCTCGAACAACTAGAGATAGGACGTCTATATTCACACGATATGTACATTAGAATGTTCTGCAGCAACGATGAGCATTTCAGTCACCTCGGTACAGCATGTGACTCCCTGAGTGCCCTTCAGACCATGCAACACTTGTACCCAGCGGATACGGTAGTCCAGAACATCCATGATGCCCTACTCTACCTGCAGCGGCAGGGGAAGGAGGTTTCCTTCTGCTGGGTGCCGGGGCACGTGGGTATTAGGGGAAACGAACTGGCGGATGTGGCTGCCAAGGATGCATGTTCCCTCCCTCACGTTGTTGCATGTGTGGTCCCCCTCCATGCAGTTACCTCCCTCCTGCGTTTTCGCGTTCTGCGTCAGTGGGAAGAGGAGTGGCTGGCAGTCGGTGAATATAAGCTGCGTTTGGTCAAGGCCACCACGCGGCCATGGCGTACGTCCTGCCAGTCATGCAGGCGGGATGAGGTTCTCCTCACTCGCCTCCGCATCGGGCACAGTCCCTTCGCACATGGTTTTTTACTCCGGCGGGAGGATCCCCCAATCTGCAGTGCTTGTGGCGTCCAGATTACTGTCCGCCACATTTTACTTGACTGTCTATTATTCTCTGACCCGAGGGCGGTGGTTTCTTTGCCACCGGATTTGCCCTCTATTTTGAAAGACGACGCAACGTCTGTGGTTAAGGTTTTACGGTTTTGTGTCCTGTCCAATTTGTTGCCTCGGATTTAAGGGAGAGGGTTTTAATGTGCTGCCGAATGACTGGCTCACCCACATTTTAGGTAAGAGGTCAACCAGTCACGAATACCTCCTTGTTTCCCTTCGGTTTCTGTCCTCCCTTCCTTGTGTTTCCTTTCCTTTTTTAGTGAACTCCTTCTCCTCTTGTTTTGCCTCTGCATGTGAGGTTTTGGAACTGCGTCAGGTCTGTGTCTTTTAGCTGTTCCCCTTGTTCGCTGTTCGTCTTAGTCCCTTCACTGCATGTCTTCCTGTTTTTATGCGTTTGGGTGCTGATGACCCCGCTGTTTAGCGCCCGTAAACACACACACACACACATACAGCATGTGTTCTATTGCCTAGTAGACACAGGGTCCACCATGGATGCTAATAACTTCTTCCATGCGTGATGGTATCAACGCTTATAAGGTACGAATGGTGTCCTGTGGTATAGCCATCCATGCTGCAATTACATGGTTCCAAATTACACTGTGCTAATTGGCACTGGGTCACAGCGATGCACCTGTCGTTTCACTGTATCATGCACATTTTCGATTGGCGACAATCCTGGTGATCTGGCGGGCCATGCAAAAAGCTGACGTCTTGTGACACCCAGGATATACGTGTTCGTGCAGCAACATATGGTCGCGCATTGTCTTGCTGAAAAATGTCGTGCTAAACGGGTTTTACTGAGTGTCACAGGATGCCATTGACGTGGGTCACAATGGTCACAGCTCCTCGCACACGCACCAACTGCGATTTGTGGTTGCATCTTGCCTTGAGTTGGCGTTGTATATCTCGGGCGAATGCAGTCACTGTGACGACACTCGCCTTGCCTGCGGCGAACCAAAATGCGGCCATCATTTTCAAACAAAACAGATCCTGGATTCGTCCAAAATCACTGTCTGATGTGTTTCTTGTCCGCAGTGACGTCGTTCCATACTCCATTGTCGTCTGGCATGTTTTTGCACTTTGGTGAAAGGTAGGTGGAGAAGTGGACGACCCGCATGTAACTCATGCCTTAATAAACGGCGACGGACTGTCGCCCTCGATAGTTTGTGATGCCTTATACTGTTTCAATGCTGCGCTAGAGCCGAGGAGGACGCAGATCTGTCGTGCAATGACATTCGGACGAACTGTCGACCTTCACGGGGAGTGGTCAGGGTGGTGCGACCTGACCCATCTCGTCGTGTTCTACGGCATTCCGTGAACCATTCTGCACACACCCGTTGCACTGACGATACACTTCGTCCCATACGAGCAGCAGTTTCCCAGATGGATGCATCACATTCTCTCATGGGAATAATGCGCCGTCTTTCAAACTCACTGATTTGACAGTACGGTTCGCTCATACAGGGTATTCTGCATGTCTGCTCAAGTCACGCTGATCCATTACCTTCGGTTCATAGCAACAACGAGAGCCGTAGGCTACACGATAAATCAGTCTACTCTAAAAGCCATAAATTCAACTAAATACCTAGGTTTTACAATTACGAACACCTTAAATTGGAAGGAACACATAGAAAATGTTGTGCGGAAGGCTAACCAAAGACGGCGATTTATTGGCTGGACACTTGGAAAATGTAAGAGATCTACTAAGGAGACTGCCTACACTACGCTTGTCCGTCCTCTTTTAGAACACTGCTGCGCGGTGTGGGATCCTTACCAGATAGGACTGACGGAGTACATCGAAAAAATGAAAAGAAGGGCAGCACGTTTTGTATTATCGCGAAATGTGGGAGAGAGTGTCACAGAAATGATACAGGATTTGGGCTGGACGTCATTAAAAGAAAGGCATTTTTCCTTGCGACGGAATCTTCTCACGAAATTTAAATCACAAACTTTCTCCTCAGAATGCGAAAGTATTTGTTGCACAGACCTAAATAGGGAGAAACGACCACCACGATAAAATAAGGGAAATCAGAGCTCTTACGGAAATATATAGATGTTCGTTTCTTTCCGCGCGCTATACGAGATTGGAATAATAGAGAATTTTTAATGTGGTTCGATGAACCCTCTGCCAGGCACTTAAATGTGATTTGCCGAGTATCCATGTTGATGTAGATGTAGATTTTACAGGAAGGTGGTGTTGTGCCGGAATGTCAATGGTGACCTTGGACCAGCGGACCGACATGGTTCAAATGCTTATCATTTCTGCAGAACATACTAATGCACGTGTCCTGTGAATATGAACGTACGGTCTCTAGTCGTTCAATGTGTTCTGTTCTTTTCTGAACATGAGTGTAATAAATAATGTAAAAAATGAAAATTTCACAAATACAGCTTGGGGTCGTGACGGTCTGTCAATCGATCGCCAATAAAAAGCGCTACTATACCAGCAGAATCATGAAGACAATTGTAGAGCTGTAAGAGGTGAAAGCAGTAAAAGTATTTAATCAATTAGTGACTTTTATACCAAACCATTGTGAGCAGAAAAAAGTGATAAAATTTAGTAGGTATGCAATGTAAATTACACATGAAACTTAGATATAAAAATAATTTCTTGCGTTTATTAATTTTTAAGAACGTGCTGGTTTAATTTCACAAAATGAGCAAATTATCCGCAAACGATGCAAATATTACAGAGAAACCACGAGGAAGATGAAGAATAACTGCAGAATGAGATTTTCACTCTGCAGCGGAATGTGCGCTGAAATGAAACTTCCTGGCTGATCAAAACTGTGTGCCGGACCGAGACTCGAACTCGGGACCAAGTTTGGAAGGTAGGAGGCGAGGTACTGACAGAAGTAAAGCTGTGAGGACGAGGCGTGAGTCGTGCTTGGGTAGCTCAGTTGGTAGAGCACTTGCCCGCGAAAGGCACTGGTCCCGAGTTCGAGTCTCGGTCCGGCATACAGTTTCGATCTGCCAGGAAGTTTCATCAACAATAATGTTTATAAACGATACTTAAAGTTACACCACAAGAATTTTAGAGCTTCGTTTTAGTTGTTCTAAGGAATGCCAGGAAAGTTAGTATCAATAATTTATGATTGTACACGGTTAAGTCACATTAATGTGTCGACCATCTATTTTTGACGTCAGTGTGCAGTAACCATTCGCAGACGGCGGGTGGCAGCAGTACCAGTGGAGGGTGTATAAAGCGCTTCGGGGATACGCGGAAAACATGCAATCGTTGTAGTAATGCGGAAACCTAATCATTTATGTAACTTCTCAGAGGGCAAAAACATTGGCTTTCGGGGCAGGGGTTAAAGCATTTTCAAAGAGGCTAAATTGGTAAACTGTTCGAATACCAGCGCGGTCAAAGTGTACCATGCATTACAAAAACGCGCTGCACAAAACCGGTGTCGACGCAACTGTGATGCATCGTGGGCCATAGATGGACTACTGCTGAAATGTGCACTGGGAGTAGACGCCAAACTGCTGAGCAGCTGACCACCCACCGAGGGGCTAACAACAGTGTCTCCTCAACGTCCGTTCAACGACCTTTGATGCGTATGAGCCTCCACAGCTGGAGTCTGCTTCATGTACCCATGCTAATTGTTGTTCATCGCCGACGAAGGCTGGAATTTGCACGCCAATACTGCAACTAGGTGCCCTCTGTGTGGCGACAGGTGACATTTTCAGATAAATAACTTTTTATACTCCATCGGAGAGGTGACCGTTGGTCTGTATGGCTTTGCGGAAATCGCCGTAAGAGTCCAGGCCGGAGAAGAGGGCGCTGTGGACTGGAGAATATTGTCCTAGCATTCCCTTGGCGATCTGAAAACAATGGATGGAACACAAGTATGTATTTGTTCTAGCCATCGCGATAGCGTAACAAATCTCATAGAAAGCTTGAAGTGGGACACACCTGCAGATATACGACGCGCTAAACAGAAGGGGCTGCTCACTAAATTCCGAAATCCAATCTTCACCGAGGATGTAGGGCATATATTATTACCACCACCTTTCAAATCGCGTAATCTTCATCATTCAAAGATAAGGGAAATAAGAGCACCAGCTAAAGGACTTGGAATAAATTCGGTAGCCTTAACCATACATCTGAGAAAAGGTGCAGTGAATGCTTTCTCGAGTTGATTATTGATTAGGGTTTGTTTTAGTTCCAAAGAGTCACACAAGAGTTTGAAATAGCTCTGATTTTCCCAATGTTTAAATTTTATCGAAAATTTAAATCGCTTTCGCCAAAGTAAACTACTTACGCTGGTAAGGATGATTACCCTAATATTGCATCTAACTGCATGGAGTTACAGTAGATAGAAAAGCCCATTTTATCCTCCTTCCCAATGATGGTTAAGTCCAAGAAATTTATTTTATTATGCGTTTCATTCTCTAGTGTATACTTTGTATTCTCAAGTTGCTGATTAAATACAGACTGCTGTGCTACTACAAAACGTTCTAGTTTTGATGAACTAAAGGTAGAAGATAAAGAGGTACAGTGAGTGCTTAGTATCTTGAAACAGTTGGCAGCAGCTTATGATTAAAGGAGTAAAATGGATACACAAATTCTTCGAAAACACAAACGTACCAAATTACAAAAAGAGAAAAACGTTTCTTACTTTGCAGTATCACGGTCCGCTTATAGAGAAATTGGCACCTCCCTTTCGTAAGAATTTCCGAACAGCTATTCAGACAACTGAGCGTCAGGCATTCAGATTGAAACATAATGTTGATAAAAAAGTAATGGGAGAAAATACGAGTTGTCACGTGTCTGTAAACTGAAATGCGGTTTCTTTGATTGGTAGTACAGTTACCAAACAGAACGTAACTTTGTGACTAGGTCTGAGGTCCATATTGACCCTAACAACAGTACAGCTTTTGGCCAGCACCTACGTAACAGGAATCATATTGCAGGCAGCATCGAAAGATCCATCAGAATATTACACATACTGCCAAAATGGCTAAAGCCTGGTATTCTCGAGGAATTAAGAATTTATAACAGTAAAATTAAGGAATGTGATAAAATGTTCAGTGAGCAATCTGATTTTAAGTATGAGTGGTATCTTGCCATTTTTAAAATGAAAATTTAACTGTCACCTACAGTTTTGTGAACGCATATGATACATTTACGCTGAATTTTTACCTCCGTTAACGGGAAATAGACTCTGCGTTTTTATGTCATAAGTTTCTATGTCGCAGTTCATTTCAGTTCAAAAAAATTGATAGCTAATATAAAACTGTTATCCCGTACGTCAATCTATTCATTGCCGACTATGTGCAATTTCATAATTTCTATATGTTAAAATTACGTTTTGGTCAAGGCTTACACCCACATCAATGTTTGATCACACCTCACTAAGGCGTTGTATTTTAAATTATCCCTGAATTTTGACAGTTTTAATTAATACACTATAACTGTGTAGCGGATTGTATTAGGTTTCTTACAATTTGTACTTGGTTCAGTACTATTTAATGTATTCCGGATGATTACTACTCTACATGCATAAAGCATATAAGGTCCACAGCGCCTAAGAGTATCACATGTAGTCAACAATGTACCCAGTGTGCCCATATCACAAATTAGTAATGATGAAGAGTAGGCTAAACTTCAAAAATCTGTTCACGAAGAATCAATGCACAAAGAAGTGTGATATGGAAGCGTTAAGGAATGAAGAGATATCGTTGAAGTTCTCTGAAGCTACAGATACTGCGATAATGGATAGTTCGGTAGGCAGATCAGTCTAAGAGGAGTGGACATTTCCAGAACGGGCAGCCACGGAAATTGGAAAGAATACCGAAGGTACAAGGAAGGTCACTGCGAAGAAGCCATGGATAGCAGAAGAATATCTAAGTTGATCGACGAAAGAAGGGAGTGTAAAAATGTGCAGGGAAATTGAGGAATACAGAAATACAAGTCACTTAGGAATGAAATTAACAGTATGTCCAGGGAAGTTAAAGCTAAATGGCTGCATGAAATAATTGAAGAAATCGAAAAAGATATGATTGTCGGAAAGACTTACTCAGCATATAGATAAGTAGAAACAACCTTCGATGAAATTAAAAGCAAGGGCGGTAACATTAAGAGTGTGATGCGAACTCCACTGTTGAATGCAGAGAAGAGTTCGGATCGGTGGAAAGAGTACATTGAAGACCTGTATGAGTAGGGGCATTTATCTGATGACGCAACAGAAGAAGAAACTGTAGTCAACAGGAAAGAGATGGGGAATCCAATAGTAGAATTTTAAGATCAAATCATGCAGTATAGATAGATAACATTGCATCTTACTTCCTAAAATCAGTGGGGTAAGTGGCAACACGAAGTGACAACACGTTGGTGCGTAGAACTTGTGAGGCTGGCAATATATCGTCATACTTTCGGAAAAACATTATCCACATACTTCCAAGCATGGCAAAATTCGACAAGTACGAGAATTATCCCACGATCTGCTTCACAGCCCATACTTCCAAGTTACTGACAATAATAATATACGGAAGAATGGGAAAGAGGACTGAAGATGTGTTAGATAACGATCAGTTTGGAGTTTGGCTTTAGCAAAGGTAAACGTACCACAAAGGCAGTTTTGACTTTTCTGTTGGTAATGGAAGCAAGACTGGAGAAAAATAAAGACGCATCGACTTGATTTTTCTACTTGGAAAAAGCTTTCGACAATGTAAAATGGTGCAAGGGGTTCGCAAATCTTTGGAAAAGTAGGGATAAGCAATAGGGACAGACGGATAATCTACAATATGTACAAGAAACAAGAGGGAACTATAACATCGGAGAACAATGAACGAAGTGCTAGGATTTTGAAGGGTGTAAGATAGGAATGAAGTCTTTCGCTCCTATTGTTCAATCTATAGATCTAAGAAGCAATGACAGATATAAATGGAAGTTTCAATTTTGTGATAAGGACTATGGGACCAAACTGCTGAGGTCATTGGTCTCTAGGCTTACTGACTACTTAATCTAACTTAAATTAAACTTACGCTCAGGACAACGCGCACACCCATGCCCGGGAAGTTTCAAGAGAGGGATTAAATCCAGGATGAGGTGATATCAATGATACGATTCGCTGATGACACTGCTATCCTCAGTGAAAGTGAAGAATAATTAGTGGATGTTTTGAATGAAATGAAGTCTAACCTCTGCAGACTATAGTTTGAGAGTGAAGTGAATCAAAGACGAGAATAATGAGGTGTAGCATTAATGAGAGCAGCGAGACACTTAATATCGTAAGTGGGTAACGCGAAGTTAACGAATTCTGCTAACTAGGCAGCAGAATAACCCATGAGGATCGGAACAAAGGGGACATGAAAAAACGGGCTAGCACTGTACCAAAAAGGGAATTTTTGCCAAGCATTGGCCTTAATCAGAGGAAGAAATTTCTGAGAATGTACATTTGGAGCATAGCATGGTATGGTAGTGAAACATATACTATGGAAAAACCGGAACAGAAGAGAATCTAAGGATCTTAGATGTAGTACTACGAACAAATGTTGAAAATTTGGTGGGAGGACAAGGTAAGGAATGTAGAGTCTCTCCACAAAATCGGTAAGAAAAGAAATACATGCAAAACACTGATGAGAAGAAGGGTAAAATGATAGGTAATCTGTTAAGACATCAGGTGGTGACTTTAGAGGGTAAGAACCGTAGAGGAAGACAGAGACTGAAACACATTCACCAAAATAACTAGGGACGTAGGCTGGAAATGCTACTCTGAGCTGGAAAGGTTTGCACCGGAAAGAAATTCTTGGCGGGCCACATGAAACCAATGAGAAGACTAATGACTCAAAAGAAAATCAGTATGCTCTAATTCCGTAAAAATAAATAAATAAATAAAAATGCTGCTAGCGACTTTCATCGAGTTTACCTCGACACGGCTACAACATGGACCTTCAGTATACCACGCACACGTGGAGGGAGTTGTCACTATTTGTCCTTGTCAAGTTACTGGATTCTGTATGATCATCACTATCTTATAGAAGCAAAAAATACGCTGTGGCTAATGTATAAGGGACGTTCAAAAACAAACGAGCCGGAGTCTGGATGCGCAAACCGGTGACCGGAGGGTAATATTGTGGCGTGTGTAACGAGGTGTGGTTCCGACCAGAGCGTGGAAGTTCACTGCCCGTCGCTAGAGGGCACGCATGCACGTCACGTGACTATGCAGAGCTAGCAGCAGCATGCATCAATCGTCCAACGCTGCCAGTCGCATTGTAAACAGTGACCAAGATGGCCCCTTCTGGCTCACTTCCTGCTGCACGGGACAACAGTGAATGCCAGCGTTACTCGCAAACCTTGACCATCCTTCGCCATGCAGTCAAATCAAAACGACCAGACAATCTCACCTGTTGGGAAATCCTCCGACACGACAATGCAAAGCCTTATACGCCCAACACAGTCGCGGAAACTCCTACAGAAATTCAAGTGGGAGGTTCTCGGCCACCCTCCACACAGCTCTCCAAGTGATTACGCAAGTTTTGGTCCCCTTAAAAAGGCTCTGAGGGGCAAACGATTCGCCTCGGACGACGGCGTCCAGCTGTACGTGCGGAAGTGGCCAACATCGCAGACCCGGTAATTTTATGGGACAGCCATTCATCGCCTTGTGTCACAGTGGGACAAGTGTCTCAACAGTCGGGGTCAACACTTCTAACATACAGGTACTGATTTCTGTATTTATGCCTCCGGCTCGCTTCTTTTTGAGCGCCCCATTTATATGTGGGCACTGGTGGAAATGTATGCTGATATTATAATTAAGGCTAGTAGTTTTGATTGCATTAATAAGAGTTGTTTGAATTTCTGTAATGTAAAAATTAAAGAAAAAATTAGTTGAAAGTTTAGAGTAATCGCTACGTATTGTTTGCTATGTTTTGAGAATCAACAATATAGACCGAAACAGTTCAGCATAAATAAAAAATTTTCTATTCAGTTGTGACAGACACTAAAAAAATAAGATTTAGTACTCCACTTTGGTGGTCCTTAGTCCCGCATTACATTGGAAGTTCATATAAATTCAATATATTGTGATTGTGTTGTGTTAGAGAACAGAATTTATAGACGAGATATTAAGTATAAAAACAGGAACTGATAGAGGTAATCGAAAATAGGTGACACATACAATGAAAATACAGTCTGGATGGCTGTACTTCCCAACATCAACTGTTATAAAGTATATTTTTACGCATAACCACAAGAAATCCTTATTTTAGACTGTATCTCGTTATCTGACGGGTTTCAGAATTTCAAAATATGCCACATGGTGATATACTATAGAAACATGGTGCAGATCAGTAAGGATTTTAGCAGCTTTATGGTAGTTTTGAACACAGAGAAGGCTAGTAATAGCTGTGTAGCCCAATGTAAAACATACGACGTGAATCGACAGAATGCCGTTTCAGATTCGGCCATAAAAAAACAAATGTAAACTTGAAACTATTAAAAAATCAAACGTTCTTGAGAGAGGAGTGACATATCATCACAATATATAAGAAACCTAGGCCAAGAACCGACCAGCAGAGAGACATTACTGCCATACCATACCTAAAATTTTCTGTACGATGCCATGTACAAGTTGTAATTTCCGGTATGTTCTTCACAGAAGCTGTGAACGCAGGCCGTTCCCGAATATCTAACTAAGAACATTGACTGTCAAATGCAATGTTACAGTTTCGACACCCTACTCATCACGACTTTTTTATCTTACAGGATTTTTATTGAATTTTTGTATACTATTTGCGATTGTATGTTTTCATCACTGGAAGAAAACGAGTTATGTTTTATGGTTCGATAATTGTGCGAAATGTTTGCCAGAGATGCACGCATATGCTTCTTAGGGCTTCACACCACTTTCTCGCCTCACATAGCCAACGTATGTCAGCCTAAATACCTTTTCGCCAATATCTCCGAATCAATATTCCGCCTCGAGTCATGGCACTGACGTTCATTGAGACAACTTAGGGCTGTGTACGCAAGAGAGTGCTCTACGCGTGAAGGCACTTCGTATACAGCGTCAGCATAAATGATAGCACACCTGTCCGGAATATTAAGCCAAAGCAAACAAGCTGGCAGCTGAAAACGTTAACTTTACCACGTACACAGTTCCTTTCGTCTTGGAAATTTCGGGGTAACGCAGTATCAGGGAAGTCAAGAAATGTTAGCAAAATCAAATTAGTGATAGTTGTAACTCTATAGAGCACGCATACATCTAAACAAAAACCTAGAGATCTACTCCGTCCAATCATTCCGTTAACAAAAGACAGTCATGATTATTTTCATAAGGTTTTGAAAGGAAGTGCTTCTGTACAATTGAATACTGTTTTAAAATACTTGCTTGAATATTTTACCCTGCAACGGAATGGCTCTGTTAATAGGATTCTTGACCGATTAAAACTGAGAGCTGCTCAGGCTCACCTCAGGGCGTCATTCGAGGTTTCCTGCTAATACATTACTGGCCATTAAAATTGCTACACCACGAAGATGACGTGCTACAGACACGAAATTTAACCGAGAGGAAGAATATGCAGTGATATGCAAATAATTAGCTTTTCAGAGCATTCACACAAGGTTGGCGCCGGTGGCGACACCTACAACGTGCTCACATGAGGAAAGTTTCCAACCGATTTCTCATACACAAACAGCAGTTGACCGGCGTTGCCCGGTGAAACGTTGTTGTGATGCCTCGTGTAAGTATGAGAAATGCGTACCATCACGTTTCTGACTTTGATAAAAGTCGGATTGTAGCCTATCGCGATTGCGGTTTCTCGTATCGCGACATTGCTGCTCGCGTTGGTCGAGATCCAATGACTGTTAGCAGAATACGGAATCGGTGGGTTCAGGAGGGTAATACGGAACGCCTTGCTGGATCCCAACGGCCTCGTATCACTAGCAGTCGAGATGACAGGCATCTTATCCGCATGGCTGTAACGGATCGTGCAGCCACGTCTCGATCCATGAGTCAACAGATAGGGACGTTTGCAAGACAACAACCATCTACACGAACAGTTCGACGACGTTTGCAGCAGCACGGACTATCAGCTCGGAGACCATGGCTGCCGGTACCCTTGACGCTGCATCACAGACACGAGAGCCTGCGATCGGTTACCCAACGACAAACCTGGGTGCACGAATGGCAAAACTTTATTTTTTCGGATGAATCCAGGTTCTATTTACAGCATCATGATGGTCGCATTCGTGTTTGGCGACATCGCGGTGAACGCACATTGGAAGTGTGTATTCGTCATCGCAATAATGGCGTATCACCCGGCTTCATGATATGCATTGACGGCACTCTGAACAGTGGACGTTACGGCCCGTGGCTCTACCCTTGATTCGATCCCTGCGAAACCCTACATTTCAGCAGGATAATGCATGACCGCATGTTGCAGGTCCTTAACGGGCCTTTCTGGATACAGAAAAATATGTTCGGCTGCCCTGGCCAGCACATTCTCCAGATCTCTCACCAATTGAAAAGTCTGGTCAGTGGTGGCCGAGCAACTGGCTAGTCACAATACACCAGTCACTACTCTTGATGAACTGTGGTATTTTGTTGAAGCTGCATGGGCAGCTGTACCTGTAAACGCCATCCAAACTCTGTTTGACTCAATGCCCAGGCGTATCAAGGCCGTTATTACAGCCAGAGGTGGTTGTTCTGGTTACCGATTTCTCGGGACCTATGCACCCAAATTGCGTGAAAATATAATAACATGTCAGTTCCAGTATAATATATTTGTCCAATGAATACCCGTTTATCATCTGCTTTTCTTCTTGGTGTAGCAATTGTAAATGCCAGTAGTGTACTTTACTCTCCGACCTTGAGTAACATGTGGATGGCAGTCTCTGTGTGGCTTGGAAAGTGACATGAATCACTAGCAGAATTAAAATTTGTGTCTGGGCCCAAGAGGGGTCTGGATAATTAAAGCGGTAATACAATCGCACACGAAGTAACTCCCCGCAGTTGAGTCCTCGTTCACCATAGTAGTTTAGCGCGTCAGTAGATTGCAAGAATTTCTTCTTCTGATATTGAAGGGGCATCATACTCCAAGTAAGAAAGATGCAATTATTAAATGGCGCCATTTGTTGCAAGCGAAAAATCTTGCCTTGGAAGGAGAGCGTTCCCTGACGTAGGAAACAGCGTACTTGCCATTATAAAGCGAGAACTACCAGTACTCCCTGTCAGTTATTCCCATTTCCATTCCTTTAAGTCAGTGAGGTCCACCGGTGAAGGGTATTATATTCACGCCTAGTCACAAACAGCTGCGATTGTGAAGAGCGAACGTCATGCAGACCGTTATGTCACAAACAGGATTTAACAGTGTTTCTGTTGTTTCGTAGCCTTTGACGTAATTTCGATTTGTACAGCGTGGGGCTACCTACAGTAAGCCCCCACACTGACTAGCTGTGGAACGAAACCTTCCGTATGGAAGCAAAGCTCCAGCTCACGTGCAAATAAATAGCGTATGCAAGTGAAGGATGGTTTACACTGGAGAGCTAAAGAAACTGGTGCGCCTATCTAATATCGTGTAGGGCCCCCGAGAGCACGCAGAAATGCCACAACACGACGTGTCATGGACTCGACTAATATCTGCAGTAGTGCTGGAGAAAACTGACACCATGAATACTGCAGGGCTGTCCATAAATCCGTAAGAGTACGAGGGGGTGGATATGTCTTCTGAACAGCACATCCAAAGTATGCTCAATAATGTTCGTGTCTGCGGAGTTTGGTGGCCAGCGGAAGTGTTTAAACTCAGAAGAGTGTTCCTGGAGCAACTCTATAGCAATTCTGGACATGTAGGGTGCTGGAATTGCTTGTCCATCGGAATGTACACTCTGCTTGAATGTATGCACGTGATCAAACAGGATGCTTACGTACGTGTCACCTGTGAGAATCGTATCAACACGTATCACGGGTCCCACATCACTCAAACTGCATGCGACTCACACTATTACAGAGCCTCCACCAACTTGAACAGTACCCTGCTGACACGCAGGGTCCATGGATTAATGAGGTCGTCTCCATACCCGTACACGTCCATGTTCTCGATACAATTTGAAACGAGATCGTCCGACCAGACAACATGTTTCCAGTTATGAACAGTCCAATGTCTGTGTTGACGATCCCAGGTGACGCTTAAAGATTTGTGTCGTGCAGTCATCGAGGGTACACTAGTGGGCCTTCGATTTCGAAGGCCCATATCGACGACGTTTCGTCGAATGGTTCGCGCACTGACACTTCTTGATGGCCCAACATTGAAATCTGCATCAGTTTGCGGAAGGTTGCGCTTCTGTCACGTTGAACGATTCTCTTCAGTCATCGATTGTCCCGTTCTTGCGGAATCTTTTCCGTTCGCAGCGATGTCGGAGATTCGATGTTTTATCGGATTCCTAATACTCGCGGGTCACTTGTGAAATGGTCGCACGGGAAAGTCCCCTTTCATGGCTACCTCGGAGATGCTGTGTCCCATCGCTCGGGCGCCGACTATAGCAGTACGTTCAAACTCACTTGTATCTTGATAACGCGCAATTGTAGCAGCAGTAACAGATCTAACAACTGTGACAGACACATGTTATCTTATATAGGAGTTGCCGACCGCAGGACTGTATCCTGCCTGTTTACATATCTCTATACTTGATTACGCATGCCTATACCAGTTTTTTTAGTGCTTCAGTGTATGTGGGATTCACGTACTAGTGGATAAAATAATTCAAAACAAATCCATAAACCAATGCGACTTGCATTATTCGTCGCTTGTTAGTACAGGCAGACAAGATAACTGAAGAAAGCGCCTGGTTTGAACTGATCCGGGAAACTCCGTCGCTACACTGTCCCCTTACTCGTGGTTTACTAAACTAACCGATGTTTAAATGGCAACACCCTGAAGATATGTCCCAAATGAATTCAGTTTCGTAGAATACGTAGGTCAGTGTTGCCCCCTAGTGTGACTGTTGTTGTATTACCGCAACAGTTAGGCTTTATCAGAGAGCGCTTATGACAATGTAGTTATGTTTGTTGTGGAACTAGTGATGGAGTCTGCAAATGTGAGTGGACCGCAAAGGATGGCTGTCATTTTGCCTGTGTGGTAGGAACAGTACGCCAATGATGGCTCTTCGGACTGCTACGACTAGGGGAGAATGTAGAGAATTCAGCGTCGTCTGTTGCGTGCAGTGGTTCGCAGGATGTCACAGCGTAGACTTTTAGTGGGCAAACCTCATTATCGCCTCGCACAGCAACCGGGAAGTCGACGCCACCCCTGACGTGCTGAGTAATAGGTAGTATTTTCAAGAATGTCTCGCTTTGACATACCCGTAAGTTAATGTCATGGCCACGTAGTTTAAGACGCCGGTGACTGCGATGTGACTGTATTGTTCAGCTAAAAAATGGACAACATCTAATAATAATAGTAGTCATCGAATAAGACGTACGCGCTCGTCTATAATCTAATAACAATAATAATAACAACGCTGTTGTTGTTGTGGTCTTCAGTCCAGACATGGTTTGATGCAGCTCTCCATGCTACTCTAACCTGTTCAAGCTTCTTTATCACCCAGTACCTACTGCAACCTACATCCTTCTGAATCTGTTTAGTGTATTCATCTATTGGTCTCCCTCTACGATTTTTACCCTCCACGCTGCCCTCCAACAACTAAACTGACGATCCCTTGACGCCTTAGAATATGCCCTACCAACAGATCCCTTCTTCTAGTCAAATTGTGCCACAAATTTCTCTTTTCCCCAACTCTATTGAATACCTCCTCATTAGTTATGTGATCTACCCATCTAATCTTCAGCATTCTTCTGTAGTACCATATTACGAAAGCTTCTATTCTTTTCTTGCCTAAACTATTTATCGTCCACGTTTCACTTCCATACATGGCTACACTCCATACAAATCCTTTCAGAAACGACTTCCTGACACTTATATCTATACTCGATGTTAACAAATTTCTCTTCTTCAGAAACGCTTTCCTTCCCATTGCCAGTCTACGTATTATATCCTCTCTACTTCGACCATCATCAGTTATTTTACTCCCCAAATAGCAAAACTTAACAATAATAATAATAATAATAACAATAAAGAACGAAGCATTAGAAAGAAAAGAAATTCATTTTCACACTAGTTGTACAGTTCTCATCTACTAATCTACTAAAACGCTTCGAACACATAAACAACTACAGTTAAGTGCTTTTGAGTGACTTAATGATACTATTATCGCCTCGCACTTTAAATAACTTTATGATGTGCCTGACTATACTTCTTTACTTGTATGAGGATTTTTAGAGCATTAAGCACATGTGAAGGTGGCAATATTTTTAGGGTCCCATACCTAAAAAAGGAACGCTTATAGTATCACTTTATTTTCAGTCTGTCAGTCTGAGCGACTGTTAAGAACCCTTTCTTCAGGAACGGGTAGATGTATTAAGTTGAGCAGGCCGCTGTGGCCGAGTGGTTCTAGGCGCTTCAGTCTAGAACCGCTCTGCTGCTACGTTCGCAGGTTCGAATCCTGCCTTGGGCATGGATGTGTGTGATGTCTTTAGGTCAGTTAGGTTTAAGTAGTTCCAAGTCTAGGAGACTGATGACCTTAGATGTTAAGTCCTATAGTGCTTAGAGACATTTGGACCATTTCTTAAGTTGAATCAATGTCACACGCTAAGTTGTAAGGTCCATTGCTAGCGTGAAAAATTTGAGCTCCTAAGGCAGCGCAATCAGAAGATACCGCTATTTATTGGTACTCGTAAGCTCACTCATTAAAACCAATAGGGTACATCCCGTTTGTTGTGGTTGGCAGGAGAGCCAACACCGTGTTACTAGAGGAGGCCGAAAGGCACGCGTTTTAGCTCACGCAGGCTGGCGTGAGGTCTGGAACAGGACAAGGAAATTAGAATTTAGAAAAACAGATGTAGCTGATGGGATACTTAACTTTAATTTATTAATGATGAACGTCGCCCTTGACGGAACATGATTCACAATATCAATAGTAACTGAATAGGGCGCCTTGCTAGTTCGTAGCAAATGACGTAGCTGAAAGCTATGCTAAACTATCGTCTCGGCAAATGAGAGCGTATTTTGTAAGTGAACCATTGCTAGCAAAGTCGATTGTACAGCTGGGGCGCGTGCTAGGATGTCTCAATAGACCTGCCGTGTGGCGGCGCTCGGTTTGCAATCACTGATAGTGGCGACACGCGGGTCCGACGTATACTAACGGACCGCGGCCGATTTAAAGGCTACCACCTAGCAAGTGTGGTGGCTGGCGGTGAAACTACACCGTTGACCTAGAATCATAACACTGGGCACGAAGCAAGGATAAAATACAAAAATTGTTAATTTTTAAGTATATGACATAAAAAAGGTTTTTCCATTTCTTGTTCTGGTTGTTGTTGTTGTGGTCTTCAGTCCTGAGACTGGTTTGATGCAGCTCTTCATGCTACTCTATCCTGTACAAGCTTCTTCATCTCGCAGTACCTATCGCAACCTACATCCTTCTGAATCTGCTTAGTGTATTCATCTCTTGGTCTCCCTCTACGATTTTTACCCTCCACGCTGCCCTCCAACACTAAATTGGTGATCCCTTGATGCCTCAGAACATATCCTACAAACCGATCCCTTCCTCTAGTCAAGTTGTGCCACAAACTTCTCTTCTCCCCAATCCTATTCAATACTTCCTCACTAGTTATGTGATGTACCCATCTAATCTTCATCATTCGCCTGTAGCACCTCATTTCAAAAGCTTCTATTCTCCTCTTGTCCAAACTATTTATCGACCATGTTTCACTTCCATACATGGCCACACTCCATACAAATACTTTCAGAAATGACTTCCTGACACTTAAATCTATACTCGATGTTAACAAATTTCTCTTCTTCAGGAACGCTTTCCTTGCCATTGCCAGTCTACATTTTATATCCTCTCTACTTCGACCATCATCAGTTATTTAGCTCCCCAAATAGCAAAATTCCTTTACTACTTTAAGTGTCTCATTTCCTAATCTAATTCCCTCAACATCACTCGACTTAATTCGACTACATTCCATTATCGTCGTTTTGCTTTTGTTGATGTTCATCTTGTTCAGGTATGAAGTAGAAATTTGTTTGAAGTACTGGCGATGTAAATAACTTAAGTTTCCAAGTCAATCCAATCAAAAGCTACAGCTATATACGTCAGATGTTCTGATACTTGCAAACTAAATAAAACATAATGATTAATCTATACACATGCATGGACTGGTGATTAAATAAGCATTTTTATAATAAGGTCGTCTAGCGTTACAGTGGCTGCCTGGAAACCAGAGGTCGCGGGATCGAATCATTGTCGGACTGCTGATTTTTCAGTCTTCGTTTTAACGTGTCCATCACATTTAAAAGATGTGAGGGACCATCACAAACAATATGTGGCTCGAAGTCCACTTTGAACTGTAGGACCCCTTTGCCCGATTAGATTAGTGGGGTAGGTTAGGGAGACACAAGTCGTCGTAGTGGTGTCCAATAGAAAGACTTGCGCCCGGCAACTAAGCCACATGAAATAATAATAATTATTATGTACATACATGTATAACCATTTTTATTATATACATAATTAAGCTGGTATGGATGCCTCAGAGTGTGAGCCCTATTCGCACTTGTCCGGTCTTTCTATATTGCAAGTGATCGCTGACGTGGTAAATTTTTAATCAAACATCAGCTGGAAATTTAAGAAAGGAGGTTCACACTGTGTTCCAAAGAAGACGTCTATGGGCAGAGAGAAACATATAGAAATCTATCCTGTGAGAAATATATGTATTATAGTTCGCCTCCGTACCTCATTGGTTAGTGTGTCTAGCTGCTGTGTGCACGACCCAGCTTCGATCCTGGAACTGCCAAGGATTTTTTGCATGGTGAGGGGACTGTATGGCAGTGCACTCAGCCTCGTGTTGCCGACTGAGAAGCTACTTGATTGAGCAGCAGCGAATCCAAGGTGAAGAAAGGTGACAACGGCCGCCTGTGTGGTGAGCTGACATCCCTCCACTAGGTATCTGACGACGCCGTTGGCCGGGTGTCACACTGCGTTCGGTCTGTCCCCAGTGGCTATTCTGGTCTTGAAAGCAGAGCTTTGAACGTGAATTGGATTTGAATAAAAATATTAATTTACATAAAAGTGTGTCAGTATGAACAACCGGTACTCTCGAGTGGTTGTAGAGTAACGGATCTTACTCCTTCAAGCAGCTCTGCATATCGGTTTTGACAATATTCAGCCGAATGGAGGAATAATTTGCAAAACCTCTTTGAATAACAACTGAAACTGTAGCTCTTTCGTCGTGGAATACCCCAGAAAGTTCCATACCAACCATGAGGATGCAAACCATTGCATGAAACACTTATACCCACAAGACATACAGACACATCATGTGCCGTGTAACTGAAAAGAAATGTAGCAAAAAATTCAAGGCTAATCCCCCATTCTGAACTCCGGGAGAGGGTTACCTAAGGGGAAGTGACCATGAGAAACAGGTGGAATGACCAGGAAAGGGTTAGCATCAATGGAGTCGGAGCATGGAATATCAAAAAGTTTGACTGTAGTAGGAAAAATACAAAAACTAAGAATGGAAATGGAAAGGCTCAATGTAGATACAGCGCAGGGAGGGGGGCAATGAACTGATTTGAAGGTATGGATATCTGGTCAGACGAATATATGGTAATATCAACAGCAGCGGAATGTGGTATAACAGGAGCAGGATTCGTTATGAATAGGAAAGTAGAGCAGAGGGCTACGGTGAACAGTTCAGGGAAAGGTTTGTTCTCATCAGATTCGACAGCAAAACAACGTGCCGACAACGATAGTGCAGGATTACATTCCAATGTCACAAGTAGAAGACGGAGAGATAGAGAAATTTTGTGATGCAATTCAGTATGTAAAGAAAGATGAAAATCTAATAATGATGGGGGATTGAATCGCGGTTGTAGAGGCAGTAGTAAGAGTAAGGATTACGGAAGAATACGGGCTTGCCACTAGGAATGAAAGAGCAGAAAGATAATAGCGAATACTTTGTTCAAGAATGTCGAGAGGAGGAACTAATAAAAGTAAGGATCACGGGAGAGTATAGGCTTGCCACTAGGAATGAGACAGCGGAATGGTAACAGCGTAAACTTTGTTCAAGAATCTCAAGAGGAGGAGGTATACGTGGAAAATACCTGAAGACATGGGAAGATTTCAGCTGGATTACAGCATGCTCAAACAGAGAATCCTATATTAACACTCGATTTTAAGGCGTATGTAGGAGCAGACATAAGCTCTGATCACAAATTAGTAACGATGAAAAGTAGACTGAAGTTTAAGAGGCTCGTCCGAAGGGATCTGTATGGAAGAGAGCGGGATAATGCGACCCACTTGAATGTGTGTGTGTGTGTGTGTGTGTGTGTGTGTGTGTGTGTGTGTGTACTCCTAAGGGGCCAAACTGCTTAGGTCATCGGTCCCTAGACTTACACACTGCTTAAACTAACTTATGCTAAGAACAACACACACACCCATGCCCGAGGGAGGACTCTAACCTCCGGCGGAAGGGGCCGCGCAGTCCGTGACACGGCGCCTCAAACCGCGCATGCCACTCCGCGCGGCCGACCCACTTGAAATTCGTTAAGGATATGGGTACTGCAGTAGTAGCCAGTTCAGTTGAAGGGGAGTGGACACCTCTCAAAAGGACAATTATATATGCCGGACAGACAAACAGAGGTACAATGAAGGTAACTGTGCAGAAGCCTTGGGTAACAGGTGAAATACTTCAGCTGATAGACGAAAGATGGAAATACAGAAATGTTCAGGGGGAAGACAGGAACACAACAATATACATCACACAAAAGTTAAATAAATAGCAAGTGCAGAGCAGGCAAGGGGAAATAGCTTTAGGATAATTGCTAAGAATTCGAAAATAATGATCCGCGGAAAGAATGTTTCAGTATGCAGAAAAGTCAAAACAGACTACGGTGGAAACGGAAGTAAGGACTGTTATATTAAGAGCACGATGGCCACTCCACTGTTAACACAGGGAAGAGAGAGGATCAAAGAGTATTTGTGTGTGACAAATGCTCGTAATATGAAGAAATAAATGTAAATCGTGTAAAGGGCCAAATGACACATTGATTAGAAGGTTCAGAGTGTACTTACTTATAAATAAACAGTATTTGTGTTACAACTGGCCGACAGCGGTGGCCGAGCGGTTTTAGGCGCTTCAGTCCGGAACCGTGCGACTGCTACGGTCGCAGGTGCGAGTCCTGCCTCGGGCATGAATGTGTGTCATGTCTTTAGGTTAGTTACGTTTAAGAAGTCCTAATTTCTAGGGGACTGATGACCTCAGGTGTTAAGTCCCATAGTGCTCAGACTCATTCGTTACAACTACTTTTCAAAATGTATAAGGAAGATTTCATTTGAGAGGGGGTGAGGGGTGGTGAAAGGAATTGTAACTGGATAAACAGTCGCAGTGTTTGGGGCCAAGGATAAAACACCGAGCCACTGTCGCTGCCAGAAACTACTCTTAGTGACCTGCCGACACGGCAGCACTTTGTCGGCTTCCTATTTCGACGTCGGTGGCAACGCCCTGGAACCTGCATTTGAGGGCCACTTCAATTCGGCCAACTTCCTCATGACGACAGCCGCTTAGGTCAAAGCCTCTCTCCCAGAACATTTTCGTTTTTCATACAAACGCAGACATTTCCTAAAAAGTCAGCTGGAAGCAGCTGCATTTAAAATACTCCCGGACCAGCCAGCAAGTCGAAAAGCTGGGCAGCAGTTTGATGTCCTGTCTATGTTGCTCAATACCGTGTCACGGACGTGACGGTCCCCACTGTCACCAGGTCACGAACCTCTTTCCTACGTGTCATCATGCATGTGATCAGGAACCTCAGTACTTTACCTCCTCCTCGGAACCACGACACAGGGGGCCCAACTGCCCAAAACCATGTCGAGGTATCAACGGAGGACTACCTCGCCCTATACCACTGGGGTGAGGCGCAGCCTGATGTATTCACAACGAAGCAGTCACTAAGGGCCGCCCACGTCTCAGCGGCCAAAGAGAAAGGGCACGGTCAGGCTTCCCAGCAGCCATGGCGTGACGCTTTGACTGTGAGGCTGAGGTGGTGTACTACCTAGCTTGCCATCGACGCTAGCAGCTTCATAGTCCAATAATATAAACATAAAATTACTTGTAACCCGGAACTACCTTCTTCGTGATCCCGCATCCGTCACTGGCAGAGAATCACTGCCCACATCCAGCCACCTCTAAAACCCAGCTATGATCGCCGTTAGAACCGTGCCCCTTTCAACTACTCGTTTATAGTATTGTTTTGCTGCGGGATAGGTTAGCTATAGAGGGTGGACAAAAATATCGAAAAACCACAAACACCACACATTATCATAACTAACAAGATGCAGGAACTTTGCTGGCATTCAAAAGAACTTCCAGTCGTCTCGGAACAGATAAATAAATTTTGTGCTTTGTTTTCAAGGGTATATTATGCCATACTGCCTACAAATTAGTCAGGTAATAAAGCAGTGAAAGAAACAAAAGAAGAATTCGGAGTTGGAATTAAAATCCATGGAGAAGAAATAAAAACTTTGAGGTTCGCCGACGACATTGTAATTCTGTCACAGACAGCAAAGGACCTCGAAGAACAGCTGAACGCAATGGACAGTGTCTTGAAAGGAAGATATAAGATGAACATCAACAAAACCAAAACGAGGATAATGGAATGTAGTCGAATTAAGGCTGATGATGCTGAGGGAATTATTTTAGGAAATGAGACACTTAAAGTAGTAAACGAGTTTTGCTATTTGGGGTGTAAAATAACTGATGATGGTCGAAGTAGAGAGGATATAAAATGTAGACTGGCAATGGTAAGGAAAGCGTTTCTGAAGAAGGGAAATTTGTTAATATCGAGTATAGATTTAAGTGACAGAAAGTCGTTTCTGAAAGTATTTGTGTGGAGTGTAGCCGTGTATGGAAGTGAAACGTGGATGATAAATAGTTTAGACAAGAAGAGAATAGAAGCTTTCGAAATGTGGTGCTAGAGAAGAATGCTGAAAATTAGATGGGTAGATCACATAAGTAATGATGATATATTGAATAGAATTGGAGAGAAGAAAAATTTGTGGCACGACTTGACTAGAAGAAGGGATCTGTTAGTAGGGCTTATTCTGAGGCATTAAGGGATCGTCAGTTTAGTTGTTGGAGGGCAGCGTGGAGGGTAAAAATCGTAGAGGGAGACCAATAGATGAATACACTAAACAGATACAGAAGGATGCAGGTTGCAGTAGGTACTGGGAGATGAAGAAGCTTGCACAGGATAGAGTAGCATGGAGAGCTGCATCAAACCAGTCTCTGGACTGAAGACCACAACAACAACAATAAAGATGGAGGCTGATACCGATCACACACTCTTATCTCGAAAGTAGACCATAAAGGCTTAATAATATTGACATCTGGCGGCTGTGATGACATGGGATATTCCATAATTCATCCTGGTGCTCACAAATCGTGTGCTAGGCGATGCGAGCAGTGTGATCAGGGGTCCATACCATTGGGGAACAGACATTGTACCGTCTTATGGACGTGCCAAGCCAAAATGGTCATGTAATCCATGGTAGCTGTGCCACCTTGCAAAGGAACAATGGGGCCCATAGAATACAACGATCTGGCTCCCCAGATCATCACCGAACACTCGGTATCTTTCAGTCTTGGGACGCAGACTCAGACAGATGTTGGAAATGTTGTGAAACATGACTCAAACGACGAGACGAGTGCCTCCCATTGCTCCATAGTAGAGGTTTTATGGCTTGGGCAACACGTGGATTCCAAGTGGTTTTGGAATTGTAGCTCCCTCAACAAGTCCCATCTTATGGAGCTCCCATCGTATTGTTTTAGTGCTGACAGGGCTCAAGAGTGCGACTTTCAGTTCCACAGTGACTTTTGCATCTGTCGTCCTTTTATTTTCTTCACAATCCTCTTCTGTAGCGACCACTCAATACGCACTTTCATCTGCTTTGTGACTTAGCGGATGAAGTTATTCAACTTTCCCTGTATACACTAAAATCTTAGAGATGGTTGCTCTTGAAACACCAAACACTCTAACTACCTCGGTTCCAGAAACACCCACCATACGAGCGGTAACAACTTGCCCACGTTCGCACTCACTTAGCTCCGACTTTATGCACTCGCGACTGCAGATAACCTTATTCTCAAAGCGACTGACGCTTATTGGGGATACTGCAGGCTTCCATTCGTGGTCAATTACGACAGCGCAAACTGCGGCCTACGCCGGTATCTACATTTATGTTCAACCACGCATTTCTCGCTGTGATTCCATATTATGGTCCAACTCCTGTAGGAACACCTGATGTTTCCTGATCAGTGTTACGATCTAGTAACCGATTTTTGAATTACATGAAGGAAAGCGCACTGGAAACCTCCATAAGAAGTTTGCGTGATTTCCTACTGTTTTCGTAGACGAGAGACTTGAGGTTGTGTTTTGTGCAGAGTTTGTAAATAATACTACCTCTACACATTTAAGAGATATACAGTGTATTAAAGCTATTGTTAATTCTTCAGTTGCTGAGATATGCGGTTAGTAATACTCTTTACCACTTTATAACTAGTTACATAACCTGTGGAAGGTTAACCCATACTCGGTCAGTTATGCACCATCTTGTACTTTGAGACGGAAATGTCTTCTAGGAACATGTTATACTTGCGAATGATTGAAGTTTTGTTAATCTCCTAACAATTTTATGTGTCTTGAAAACCGAAATTTCTCTTTGTTGCCAATAGATTGCAAAACAATTTAACCTTAAACTGGATTTTAATAATAATTCTTCTTAATTTGATTTGACTGGACGATTATTGGTATGTAGTAGAATAACAACGTTAAACGTAGGTTATTGAATACTGAATTTACAAGCTATCCTTGACTCCCACACTTTAAAAAAATGACTAGAATGTTTATTCCTAAGTAAATGATCATTTCATATCTTGGAATATTTTTTCACATTTTGAAAAACCTTACCTTTCCTGAGTAATTGCTGTAATTTTATAGAAAGACTGCAACACACATAAAGTGAATGCTGTGATTTCAAAACTAGAACAAGAAAGTACACTAGACTACTGTTAGAGGGCTGTTGGCCACGGGTGGAAGTCTGAGAAGTGTCCTAACGCACAACACACTGCCCTACTCTAAAATGTGGAATATCTTGCCAGCCTCACAACCGACTCGTTTACATGCGGATATACTTTAGAACGATAAGGGACCACACATTTTTGCAAACAATATCCCACTGGCGTAACGTCGGTCAGATCATATAACCAGGATCAAGGAATGGTGAAGGCATGGAGAACCGCGCCATCACTGACGGGAGTAACTTTTCACTCTAAAGGAGAATGATACTTATGGTTGTTCCGTCCTTGACGCAGGCGACGATGCTTGTTTCCGCAAATCATGATGATTTACTTGCTATATTATAACTGTCTAGGATTCCGCGGCCAGAGTCATTCACCTACATCCACATCTACATGGTCACATTGCAATTCACACTTAAATGCCTGGCAGAGGGTTCATCAAACCATTTTCATACTATTTCTCTATCATTCCACTCTCGAATGGCGCGTGGGAAGAAGGAACACCTACATCTTTCCGTTCGAGCTCTGATTTCTCTTATTTTTTTATGATGATCATTTCTCCCTACGTAGGTGGGTGTAAACAAAATATTTTCGCATTCGGAAGAGAAAGTTGGTGATTTAAATTTCGTAAATAGATCTCGCCGTAAAGAAAACCGCCTTTGTTTCAGTGACTGTGAGCCTAACTCGCGTATAATATCAGTGACACTCGCAACCCTGTTGCGCGATAACACGAAACGAGCTACCCCTCTTTGCACTTTTTGTCCTCCGTCAATCCTACCTGGTAAGGATCCCATACCGCGCAGCAATATTCTAGCAGAGGACGGGCAAGTGTAATGTGGGCTGTCTCTTTAGTGGGCTTGTCGCATCTTCTAAGTGTTTTGCCAACGAAGCACAGTCTTTGTTTCGCCTTCCCCACAATATTATCTATGTGATCTTTCCAAATTAAGTAGCTCGTAATTGTAATTCCTAGATATTTAGTATAATTACAGTCCTTAGATTTGTGCGATTTATCGTATACCCAAAATTTATCGAATTTTAGTACCCATTTGGATGACTTTGCACTTTTCTTTGTTTAGTGCCAATTGTCACTTTTCGCACCATACAGAATTTCTCTATGGATAATTTTGTAATAGGAATTGATCGTCTGATGATTTTACTAGACGGTAAATTACAGTGTCATCTGCAAACAATCTTAGGGGATCTGCTCAGATTATCACCTAGATCATTTACGCAAATGAGGAACAGCAGAGGGCCTATGACACTACCTTACGGAACGCCAATTATGACTTCTGTTCTACTCGATGATTTACCGTCTATCAGTACGAACTGTGACCTCTCTGAAAGGAAATCACGAGTCCAGTCACACAACTGAAACGATACTCCATATGCACGCAATTTGATCAATAGTCGCTTGTGAGGAACGGTATCAAAAGCCTTCTGGAAATCTAGGAATATGGAATCGACTTGAGATCCCTTGTCGACAGTACTCATTACTTGATTGGAATAAAGAGCTAGCTGTGTTGCACAAGGACGATATTTTCTGAATCCGTGTTGGTTATGTATCAATAAGTCATTTTCTTCAAGGTGATTCATAATGTTCGAGTGCAGTATATGCTCCAAAATCCTACTGAAAATTGAGGTAAGTGATATGGGTCTGTAATTCAATGGGTTACTCCTATTTCCTTTCTTGCACGTTGGTGTGACCTGTGCTATCTTCCACTCTTCAGGAACAGACCTTTCGTCAAGTGAGCGGTTGTGTATGAGTGATAAGAAAGGCATAATACATTTCTGCATATCGTACGGCGTCATGATGTAAAACATTGTACTGGGCAAACAGACGTGGTGGGAACGTTGGTTTGTACCGCATAGTTTTTTACAATGTGATGCGATACGATACTCAGAAACCTTTTATATCTACTTGCTTCAAAATTGGAGACGCTATTGAATTCCACCATTATTAAATTCTTGCTGCTGAACGTTTCAGGTTGGTTCAGACCAGTAATGCTGGAAAA
The DNA here is from genome assembly GCF_023864345.2 of Schistocerca serialis cubense. Lineage (NCBI taxonomy): Eukaryota > Metazoa > Arthropoda > Insecta > Orthoptera > Acrididae > Schistocerca > Schistocerca serialis. The sequence goes on along the minus strand of NC_064645.1, from coordinate 376,034,429 downwards.
AACCAGCAGCACTTCCAAGGTCTCTCACAGATCTGAAAACCGGTCTTACGTTCCGGCGTAACGAAAGCAACGGCACGAAGGCGAAGAACGCAAGAGCAGAGAAGGCTGTGAGACGATGTCAACCAATAGGCCACTGACTAGGAGCGCACCACGACAGGAGCGGCCTCTATACGAAGAGAATATAAGCGCCGCTACTGCCGTACAGTAGAATACGGGCACCAGCAGAGAGGCCTAGAAGAGCAGTGATATTAACGATAGAAATGACTTAAGAGCGAGCGCGAATGCTTACATGGACATTGCATATAGTGAATGACACTGACATATTTGCATGTCGCCTACCGCTTGCGACAACTCGTTGTAAATCCAAAGTTAAGTATTGCCAGTGTTCCTTATTGTAATAAAAACTATTAATGTGATCTGCTTGAATTGTTGTGTAGCTATCCGAGAAGGCAGCATCCTTTAGGCACCCTGTAAGAAACGAGTCGGCAGGACCCCACATCTTATTGATGACAAACAAAGTGTCTTGTTAGAATTCACGAATATAGCCACTTGTCTGATCACGTATTTGTTTAAGATTGTGTGTAGATGCTGGTAGTGTCTAGCGTAATTGGTCAAGAGATGTTTTTCTGTTCACTAAACTAGCGTCTACATACAGAGAGAGAGAGAGAGAGTGAATGAGAGAGAGAGAGAGGGGGGGGGGGGAGAGGGGGAGCCGAAAAAAAGCTTGTGCATTTCATCCGCCCTCTTGTATGAATTCGCCCGAAGCTGCGATGTGTTTTCCTGAGTATGTGAAGGCCGTTTGCTGAAAGAGAAATTTTGCTTCCGTCAAGTACGTCCCAGAAAGTGGATTCAGAAACAAGACAGCTAAAAGCGGAATATTTACTCAGGTGCATGTGAAATCTTATGAGACTTAACTGCTAAGGTCATCAGTCCTTAAGCTTACACACTACTTAGCCTAAATTATCCTAAGGACAAACACACACACCATGCCCGAGGGAGGACTCGAACCTCCGCCGGGACCAGCCGCACAGTCCATGACTGCAGCGCCTTAGACCGCTCGGCTAATCTCGCGCGGCATATTTACTCAGGGAATCATAATTTCGTACATGTCGTTTCTTCGTGACGTGAGGAGAAGTTTAAAAGGTGGTATTTACACTGAGTATGTGTGTTGAGAAAGAGAGAGCGTCCAGTTTTCTTTTTTTTTTTTTTTTTTTTTTCGTGTACGTCAGACGTAATAAATGAGTTGGCGTTATACAGTTTACTCACTGAAGAGCTTACCTACTACTCTAGAGACGTAAAACTGTTCATAGGGATAAACATTTGATCGTAAAAGGAAACAGCCGCAACTGCGTTTATTTCCCGTTGTGAGCTCTTTCGGTCAGTAATCACGTGCCAACATACGGAGAGTAACCTATGCTCAACATTTGACAGATACCTTTAGGTATTATCTAGATGCCCGCATCGTTTCTGCTTCAGCTTTTTTCATATGACTATTTACTCCTGGCCGAAGATAATCACAACAGTAAAGAAAGGTTTTTAACGTGGCTGTAAATCAGCGACTGTTGTATAATACAAAATTTTGAAAAACACAGCCCTCAATCGCGAACACTATTAATTTGTAACCTAGGTTTCGGTGTCACAAGGGACACCTTCTTCGGACAGAATTAAAACTAAATGTTACAGTATAACGTACCAACAAATACGAAAGCTGCTGTCATACTTGACAGCGTCAGATGGTCAAAATTAAAGTAAAATGAAATAGAGGTGCAAGCCACTAGGAGCTGCCAGGTGTCCTCTGCCACAGTGCACACAAAAGTAACACGACTGAGATTGCTTTCTGCAATCAGTAGTGTGGCCGTGCGGTTCTAGGCGCTACAGTCTGGAGCCGAGCGACCGCTACGGTCGCGGTTCGAATCCTGCCTCGGACATGGATGTGTGTAATGTCCTTTGGTTAGCTAGGTTTAACTAGTTCTAACTTCTAGGCGACTGATGACCTCAGAAGTTAAGTCGCATAGTGCTCAGAGCCATTTGAAGCATTTTGCAATCTGTACGTAGCAGTCGCAGCAGTCATGCAGACATTAGATGTAAATGTAAGGATAAACAGTCACACAGCACACTACAAGATGGCATGTTCGAAATTTCGAAGAAAGGCACAGAGAGAGACGGCATGAATATGAGTGAGATTTTATTATTTAGGCCGGTACTTACAACAAAGTAAGTCAATCACTGATGCGATGTACAGATTGGTCAATAGGTACTACTGAGAACAATTGCCTATATGCAGATAACTAACCGTATTATGTTGGAAAGACGGAATTGAAAAAGACTGTACACTATCTTTCATTACAGAACGTGGGAAGCGTGGTATTCATTAAGTAGTTGCAGATCATTACAGCTTTCTAACTTCTTACATTATCAGTTCATATACTGCACTTTTAAATTATTATTGTTATTTATAACTGTTTATTAATTATTTATTAAAGCTCAGGAGTGCTTCTTCAAGTTACTCAATAAGGTTAATCACCTCGAAAAAATAAACTTAAGCAGTTTCTTTTTTATTTCTTTGCAAGTAAATTTCTGCTATTCTGATACACACTGAAATCCCTCACCATAATAACGTAGCACGCCGCTAGAGAACCCAAAAATGACCCTGTCTACTGAAATGAAGGACTGAGTGTGACGATACACCTCATTCGGCACGGAGCGTGGGCTGAAATTTATTCGAACGTCGAAGGAATTTGAATTAGTTCTAGCAGTCGTAGAACGTACGCAAGTTCGTACTTGGATTTTCTGTAGGCGGCCTTGGACTTGAAAATATTTTGGACTAAGTTCGAATTTTGGACAACTCATGTAAAGAAATGGCAGCAAACAGACTATTCGCCCCTAGGTCATTAGCGATTGAAGCTACATGCGACACGCTTTGTGTAAATGTGTTGAGGAACTAACAAAAGCAATTGCTTTAGTTACTATCGCTACCCTGGTACTGAACGACTTCATTAGATTTCAGGGGACTGATGACCATAGATGTTAAGTCCCATAGTGCTCAGAGCCATTTGAACCGTTAGATTTCGGTGGAGATGAAAGCGTAACCCTCCTCTCTGGGTTCCCGAGACATCAACATTTAGCCGTGGCTGTCTCATGTTATGCGTTGGATTAAACCTTAGTTACTATTCTGTGTTTAGTTTCCCGCGGTTATAGGGACTATGCTGTTATCCGCACTCTCCGCGAGTGGCAGCAGCGGTGTGTATCGATGTTCGCACGTTGTACTACCTTTGGCGTAGCGCTTATAGTTTCCGGTTGTGCCGTGTGTGATGAGTTGGTCGGTTGGCGTGGGGCAGCGAGGAAATCTCCGCGGCGCGTAGTTTGGCCGAGGCCACTGGTGGCCACTATGTGGTGTCGAAGTGTGTGGTGCTGTTCCCAATGCTACGAGGTTCGTGTCTTACCGATCCTGGACACAAACGTTGACCAGCAAATCACGACTGATCACGTTGTGTCGCTTGGATTTCGTTGTCAGCTGTTTGGATATTCTCGAGAGCAACAACGTGTGTTTAGAAGTTGCCAAATTTTAGCCACCATCCGGTGGATTTCAACTTTGCTTGTATATTTTGAATTGAAGTGCACCAACGGAATCTTCTACATTGTGGCCGTTAACGTTCTGGTTACCTGCCCTGACCATTGACGTATATTCAGGCAGTGTATTTTCCTCATCGTGTTGTCGCTGTCCAGCACGGTGAGTAGTTTGACAGCTCAATGTATAATTGTTTGTGGGCTTCAATACCTTCTACGTTGTTCCATTGAAGTCCCTGTTGAGTGTTGGTCGGGTGGAGCGGAAGTTGTATTGTCGGTGGGTCGGTTGTCTGTCTGTCGGTTGGGCTGTCATCGGATCGAGAATGGTTGGGCCAACTGCCTGTCTCACCTAAGCGAGCGTTAGAGTTTGAATTCCAGGCCGATCCTCGCAAACTTCTGAGGGCTGTTGGGTGCACTGCCTTTTCTTATTTGTTCCTGCTGTTTGTATTTGTATGGCTTCCAGCCGATTTTTAAATTAAGGTTGTTTTGCCCTTAAGGCGTAAGATTGTTTTAAGATAAGGCCTTTTGCCTTTTAAATTTCTGATTTTGGTTTGAATCTTAAGTTATTGGCTTTCAGCCGATTTTAAATTAAAGTGGTCTTGCCCTTAAGACATGAGATCGTATGGCGTATCCAGCCGGTTATTAAGTTGCAAAAATTGATGCTGTGTGTTTTTTTTTTAATTTTTCTTAACACTTGTAATATTTGATCAAATAAATAAAGTTGTATGTTCGAGTGTAACTGACAGCAGTTTCTTTGGCCCATTTCCACAATTTAAACTACCTGTCCTGTCCTTGGGCTTGCAGAGCATCTCAAATATTTATAATAAAGTCGCAAGGACACGATAGAGTTACATAGCTAAGTTGTTTTGGTGCCACCACAGACGTGGTACAGGGATGTCGTTGTGTGCCACAACGGTAGACATATGGTGGTACACGTTTAAAAAAGTTAGACGTACAATTCTGTGTTTGCACTGTTGCGGTGAGGATGGACTACCTTGAAATAGAGGAATTTCGAGACACAGTGATGCACGTACTGTCCCACAAAGCCACGTGGTGGGCTCCCAAGCATAGCCTATTTAACGCCACTGACGCTACGTAAACGTGAAGCAAGACTCGTGTAACTATCTGTCAATCGGCTGTCCATAACTTCGACACCAGACAACCAAACAACTGACCGTGGAGCCACTTAAGTGATCTCTGTGTCCAACTGGCAGTGAAGAGTTCGTCGAAATAGCTGTCGCCACAAAGCAGGTGGCCATGATCTTTGATGTCGGAGGTTCGACAGCAGTGTATTGTATGTCAGATCCTTGCCTTCGTCAAGATAATTCCAGCTGTGCTAAGTGTGCCAGTTCTACATACGCGGCTGCAGCGTACACACCAGCTGACCACTAGCCCAGCGCTTTGTCAGTACGCTGGTATTAGCAGCGTATAATCGTCTTAGGCATGGGCTCTTCCAGTGCACTGTATAGGAAGACTGCTTGGGTCGTCACCACATGGCGCTCACCGGTCGTGGGTACCCAAGTGAGTCATCCGTTCTGTTGCGACCGCGACCGCCTTCGACGGTTTCTTGTCTTCGTCGCACCAACAATCAGCTACGCCCAGCTTGACAGACCAGAGGAACTATCTGCCAGCCGACAATGACGGACCATTGACGGACCGACCTGTTACAGTACTAACACCAGGTTGTTTCACTTGTAAAACAGAGCTTTCAGAGAATCGATAACACACGAAGCAGTGATAAGCCTGGAGCGGCAACGTCGTCACGGGCAAAATAAAATTTTGATGTAGAAACATTCACGGCAGCACCAGTTTGTAACACGAGTTACAAAAACTGAGTCACGAGTAAACAACTGCAGAATGGTCGAACAGGAAGCAAGTCCTTTGGAAGCATTTGGTAATTGGTGCTGCGTGAAAGTACACTGGAGCTTCACCGTAAACTCTCCTCTGGCTGTAAACTGCAGTATCGGCCTCTTTATTTGCCGAGTACAACCTGCGGTACTGCCCAAGAGATGCTATGGGAGCGACAGCACTTTATGGAACCATAACAGCAGTGCCCTCGTTGCTGTGCGAACAATCTGAGCTCCACATCGCCGTTTGACGGAGATACCAAACGACTACACTGAAAACACGCTGTTTCTAAAACTTGATTGTATTTAAATAATGCAGGCTTTCACAGCCGGCGTTTTTTCTCAGTTACGACATACGGGCTGAGAGGCCGCGGTATATGTGATAAACTGCTTCCTGACGTTTCCTCTCCAACTGAAGGAGGCATCTTCTGAGGTAAAACGGCTCCGGCCACTAGGGCTGGAGGGGCTTTCGCATTTATAGGGCACATAGAGAACATCACGTGTCGTACTGCGGGGTGCTCTACGCGCTCTATAAATGCGAAAGCCCCTCAAGCCTTAGTGGCCGGAGCCGTTTTACCCCCGAAGATGCCTCCTGCAGTTGGAGACGAAACGGCAGGAAGCAGTTCCTTACGTCGATCCTGGACCCCTAAACCCAGAAATTCTATCTGAAGATGACTTTATTTTATATTTGGAAATGTACAGTCTGAAATGGAGTCGAGGGTACAGGCGTTTCAAACCTACGTCATTGCACTGTAACTGTAGTTTCGAGCAAATGATTTCAAAGATTACATTATATCTGCAGGGCAAAAGTCAGACTCAGACCTCAGCCGAAATTGATCACAAAGATCAAATGGCGACAAGTGAAGATTTGTACAGGACTGGTACTGGAAACCGAATTTACCACTTTATGCGAGCGGTCGCCTTAACCACTTCGGCTGTCTGGACGGAAAGCGTCCACTCCAATTCTCCCCTTGGCATCAACTATTTATTTTTATTTCATATATGTTTGTATTTAATCTGGTCTGATTCGGGCCATTAGGGTCTCTCTTATATTGAACACATACTGTACATTTTTACACCACCGTTACCTAAGAAATAACAATTTCAATATAACAAATGGAATTAAAATGATTTGAGCTGATATAGTAACAATTTGAGTAAATAGTGCTGACTACGAACTACTGATGCGCTGAAACTGATATTGACAATATTAATAATAATAACAATAATGACAACAGTAACGATTGTGGTAGAGTTGGAAAATGTACCTGGTATAACGGGTTCTGGGGAAGAGAAATTTTAGGAGGCTGCACCAGCTAAATATAGTGGGTAATGGGGAACATCTGGTTAGAAAGAATGTACAAGGGTAATGAGTGCGTACAGGGCCAGTGGTAAACATCATCGTTGCTTTAGTAGACATGTCATTAAGTGCGTTCTGAAGCTAGAGGTGTTATTCAGCACTCTAACATAATGCGGAAAGTTATTCCAGAGTTGACTTTCCGCTACTGGGAAGGACTTCGAGGGTGCGGCTGAACGACTGAGCTATACAGGGAGGTTTCTAGCCTCATGGGAATGGATGCTTTTTGCCACGTTATTCAGACAAGAGCGGTAAAGTGGAGGAGAGATATGTGGGACAGTGTTTATTGATCATGAAGTATAGAAGACAGAGGGTGTGGAAATCCCGGCGCTTGTCTGCATGCACAACGATAGCTGAGCATATGGTTGCGAAATCTGATCAAAGAATCGAACATCACCGAAATAACCAACACAGACATTCATAACCAGTTCCAGGAGCCGCAATCTTTCCCGAGAAGGGCCTTGCATGGTAACATCATTGTAGCCAAAAATTGGAAATATGAGTAATTGCACAAGTTTATTTTTCAGGTCAAGAAGGAAGAGGTTTTAATGTTTTTGTAGGACGTGGAGAGGTGCTGTTGCCTTCTTGCACATTGCAGTTGTGTGCTGTAGCGCACCGACCAGCTCTAGAGACACAGGTCCCGGCCGCCATCGCCTTAGCCGACGGGTCCGGAGGTGTTGCCAACAGAAGCACTGACTTTATGCCTGCGTACAGCCATGCCGCAAACAGTCGGCATTGCTTTTTAACGTACTTCCACCTCACTACGTTAATTTCAATTACTACTGTCACTGAGTTGCTGCTGTGCCTGACCGTGAGCGGCGTTAGCAGCCCATATCGATACATCCCCTCTCGTGGTATCTTTGCTCGACTGCTATTACTTCCCGGTCTTGTCTGTCGTGAGACAGTTCGTCGCGAGTTAGGATCGCGAGTTAGGGCTGCCAGTCAGTGGGAACGTGTCTGGAGCGCAGTCCGGACCTGCCTGTCTGGGAGTTGCAATGCGGCACTAGTTCAGTCGGGTTGGAGCAGAAGTGAGGCCTGCGTCTATACTGCTCGCCTGTCCATTGCCGCCACGCATCACGTGAGCCGGGCCACGGTCTTGGTGGATCGTCGGTCGGTCGTCCTAATGGACGACGCCTTTTGGCTCGCCTATCGTTCATGAGTCGGCTGTGTGTGTGTGCATCGACTCCCGATTAGTCTTCGTGCTTGCTTAGTTACTGTTGGGTATCGTTCAGGTCTTCGTGCAAGTGTTTGTCAGGTAGTGCGTCTACTTGGTGTTATGTCCACTGACGCCTATTTTAGATGTTGTCGGCATTCTGCGGGGAGTCGGTCGGTTGTTGCGGACGAGGGAAGATATCTCCGCGCGGTAGAGTAGGCTCGTTCCGTTGGCGCTCACTACGCGGTGTCGGAGCCTGTGTGGAGCTATCCGATCGCTACGAGCTTCATGGTTCACCGACCCAGGACGTGAAAGTTGAGCAGTGGTTTGAACTACCCAAGCCACCTCCATTCATGTTGTGGTGGTTTGTTTCGTTGGTTCGCTGTTAGGGAGGTTTTGCCGTGAGCAACATCTAGTATTTCTCTTTCAGAAATTTAGCCGCCATGCGGTGCCATTAACCTTTTGGTTGACTACAATTCGAGTGCCCCAATGGAATTTTCTGCCTTGTGGCCGTTAGTGTTCTGGTTACCTGCACTGGGCGCTGACGTAAATTCAGTCACTGTTCTTTTGGGTGAACTTAACTATATTACCGTGTTTCAAATTCAAGTGTACCAACGAAATTTTCTGACTAGTGGCCGTTAGTGTTCCGGTTACCTGCCCTGGCCACTAACGTAATTTCAGGCAGCGTTCTTTCCTCACCTGTTGTCGCTGTCCAAAATGGTGTGTAATTTTGACAGCTAGTACATACTCCATTGTGGATTACCACGTTTGTATACTTTGATGTTTGAGTTCTCATGTACTGCATATTTGTTCTATCTGCTTTGCCTTGAGGCTTTCCACTTAGCCGTAATATACATTTTCAATTTATTTTATTTGCTTTTTTAATTGCATTTTTATCTTGTTGATTTGTTAAGATTTCTTGTTTGGACGCCTTCAGCCGTGAAAGAGTTGCATTTGGTAAAGGTTCGGCTATGTGCCGGTTTGGTTCTAAATGTGTTATTAAATTACAATATATTACTAATAGAAGGTGAAACTGACCGCAACCTCATTTGGCACTTTCCACAATCCTAATTACCTGTTCTGCCCAGCGGGTTTAGCGGGCGTTTCACTGCCCTTCTTCATCACTCAGTCCAATTAGGTTTTCCTCTGTTATTACTCCTATGCTCATTACTGAAGGACAGAAGTCGGTATTGGTCCCATTTAAGGTTAAACTCCTGAAGCGTTACAGATAATTCGGGCTAATGAGCCTAGAATGACCAACTAGTACCGCTTTGGTTTGGATGGGTTGAGCTTTAACCCTATATCCTGTGACCATTTTGATAGTGCATACAGGTCGATACTCAGATTCTCAATAACTGTCTGCAGCTTTATTGAATTTCCACTTAGGAACAACTGAAGTTCATCAGCATTGGGTGGTCCATAAGGGGGAAGGGGGGGGGGGGGCGATGGAACCAAACAGCGAGCTCATCGGTCCCATGGGATTTGAAGAAAGGATTGGGAAGGAAGTCAGTCGTGCCCTTTCAAAGGAGCCATTCCAGCATTTGCCTGAAGCGATTAAGGGAAATCGCAGAAAACCTTAATCAGGATGGCCGGACGTGGGTTTAAACCGGCGTTCGACCGAATTAGAGACCACTGTTTCGTCAGCGTACATGTACTTGCAGCGGGGCACATCATTGACATACAATGAAAAGAGTGTAGAACGTATGTGGAGGAGGGGGGGGGGGTAAGTTTGGCGCGTAAAATGTCGAAGTCGGCAGTGACAAAAAATTTGCTGAACCCTTGAAACAAACGTAGCGCCCACTTTCCCTTAGTTTCATTGCTAGCAGCTTCACCTGATCCCTGCAAAATTTTCGACGTAACGGGCATCTCCATTGAAGGTATCATTATTCGCCCTTGGCGCGTATATTATTATTATATATGTTGTGTCTATCCTTTCGGACGTTTCGGACAGAAAAAATACCATTTTTGATCCAGTGACCATATGTACAGCCTGTCACGCCTAACTCTGCCGTCTGATAAATTTCCTGAATGAAACAAATTGTGAAAAGTGCAATTAGTGAGGGATACGACTTTATCAGGGGCTCAAGCAGCAGGCAGGAATGCATAATTCATGTTCACTAAATAACACTTTCAACAATAATGTGGTTTTATATAGCACAAGAAGTTTTTCTACAGAAATGAACAGGCACAGTTAGCGATGACAGACTGGCTTCACCGAAGCTCATGCATTGTGGAAAATAAGACTTTAAAGGATGGCAAGGCGTCACAGTTGCTGCTGTAATGATGCATTGTCCTGCAGTCTGCTGTAAACAGACCGTTACCAGGACGCGCGTTCTGCCTACGCTGTTCAGTCTAATAGCGACTCCTGCCCAGGCTTTCTGCGCTGCTGTCGGTGTTAAACAGGAAAATATGCTGCGACGCATTTAACGTACTTTTCGGACAGTGCTTTTCTTGTTTAGTTGTAGATTGTGACATCTGTGGTCGCCTCGTGTATATGCCGGTCTTGAATAACGAAGAAAAACTAGACTTGATGTTAATACGAGGGTCACTCCAAAAGAAATACACACTTTTTTTTTAAATCCATGTTTTATTCTACATGTTTGAATGTTTAACAGTGTGTAGATATATTCTTTAGGAACAATATTTTCATTTCTCCACATAATTTCCATCCCTCTCAGCTGCCATACGCCATCTTGGAACCAGCGCCTGTATACCCGCACGGTAAAATTCAGGACCAACATGTTGGAGACACTGGGTGAATTTGCATGATGCCACTCCATCGATTGCCTCTTCGTCTCTGGTTAAAATTAATGGAGCCATGTTTCATCATCTGTCATAATTCTTCCAAAAAATTCATCTCCACCACTCTCGTATTAATCCAAAAGTTCGCTGTATACCGTTATTCTTGTTCCTTTGTGAGCCGCTGTCAACATCCTGGGAACCGACCTGGCACAAACCTTTTTTAACACCAACACTTTCAGTATTCTGCCAACACTTCCTTCCCCTATGCCGGCCCGAGTGGCCGAGCGGTTCTAGGCGCTACAGTCTGGAAACGCGCGACCACAACGGTCGCAGGTTCGAATCCTGCCTCGGGCATGGATGTGTGTGATGTCCTTAGGTTAGTTAGGTTTAAGTCGTTCTAAGTTCTAGGGCACTGATGACCTCAGAAGTTAAGTCCCATAGTGCTCAGAGCCATTTGAACCATTTGAACCTTCCCCTACCCCAACGTAGCATGACAATTCGTTGACTGTGATGCGTCTGTCAGCAGTCACCAATTCGTTAACTCTCTGCACATTGTCTGGAGTGTGTGCAGTAAGAGGCCTACTGCTGCAACGACAATCCTCAATATTGCCGTGCTCACTTTCATCACATAACCTGCTTTCCCACCGACTAACTCTAGTGCGATCGACAGCAGCATCTCCATACACTTTTTCCAACCTCTTATGGATGTTTCCCACTGTCTCGTTTTCACAGCACAGGAATTCTATGACAGCACGTTGCTTCTGACGAACGTCAAGTGTAGCAGCCATCTTCAAGACATGCTGTGACGGCGCCACTCACAGGAACAGGTTGAACTAAATTTGAAAACAAGCGGGAAGGATGTATCTACCCACTGTAAAACTTTCACACATGCAGAATGAAAACTGTATTTTTACAAAAATAGCGTACATTTCTTTTGGAGTGACCCTCGTATAAGGCGAATGCCACAGAAATGCAACCACAGCTTTAGCAGTGTTCGCTGAACGCTATCCAGAACCAAAGTGTGTCTCTCGTCACACCATATCCAACATCTGCACAACTCTCATGAAAACAGGCAACTGGGCACGCAAAAGCGTCAACGTACAAACACAGCAGCTAACAATGATAGCAAAATTTCCATTGTGCCTGCCGTAGCGCACAATCCTGAGGCGAGTGCACGGCCGACTGCACGCATTTGTGGAATGAGCGGTGATAATTTTTGAAGAATTTTACACAGGCATAAGTTTCATATATATGATGCCCCACTCCATCAAGAACTCTACAGGACTGACTTTGAATCCCGCACTGAATTCTGTCATTTTGCACTCCGGGTATTGCCGTGATATCATGACCTTCTACGTAATAACGTGCACGGATGAAGCCTCGTTCACAAATCATGGTCGTGTGAACGTCAGGAACGTGCACTACTGGTAGATGCAAAATCTCCCTGGCTACACATTGGGTGGGGGGAGGTGTCAATATTTGGTGTGGCGTCATTCGTAACCGTATTGTGTGTCAGGGAACATTAACACGACGGCGATATGCATCGTACCTTCAAGAGCATCTACTCCTTCTCACGGAGGACTTGGGGCTGGAAATGTGTCTGTCAGTGTGGTTCCAAAATGGTGAATGCCCCACATACTACGCACATGGTTCCAGTGAAGATGTGGATGCAATGTGTCGAAATAGGTGTCTAAAACTTGAAGTTTCTGTGAGCCGGCCAGCACGGTCCTCTGACGCAACGCCTGAGGCTACCTTCTCTGGGGTGCAGTGGAAGAGTGTGTTTACGATGAAACCTCCAACGATGCCAGTGGATATGCCACAACGTATTACCCCTTCTCTAGCGTGCAGCGGAAGAGTGTGTTTACGACGAAACCCCCAACGAAGTCAGTGGGTATGCCACAACTTGTTACCGCTGGGTATACTGCAATATCTCTGGAAACACTACAATCTGTCCAACGCTCTTATTCACCGTCTCCACAACTCTACTGATGCAAACGGTGTGCACTTCTAAGAACTGTTGAGGTGACACGGGCTCATTGGACGATGTTAGCAGATTTTTTTTTTGTGTGTGTTTTATCTGCTGGGCGTCATGCACAATCCTGAAGATTCTATAGACTATATAGCACTGATAATTGTGTTTGGGCCGGCCGGGGTGGCCGAGCGGTTCTAGGCGCTACAGCCAGGAACCGTGCGATCGCTACGGTCGCAGGTTCGAATCCTGCCTCGGGCATGGATGTGTGTGATGTCTTTAGGTTAGTTAGGTTCAAGTAGTTCCAAGTTCTAGGGCACTGATGACCTTAGAAGTTAAGTCCCATAGTGTTCAGAGCCATTTTTGAATTGTGTTTGTAACACTAGAACCATGCGTGTGCCATTTAAGGAAACGTATCGTTGTATTGAAAATGATGTTTGTTTAATTTTATGGATTTTCCGTTCATTCCTATTGTGTGAACTCTTGACACCAAGTTGGAGACAGAAACCGCGGCGCCCTTGCCACTCTTTATAATCCGATATTTCAACATGTATGACTAGAACGGTGAAACCAAGTCCACCATCACTAACTGCACCTCTAGTTTTCAGATGGTTCAAATGGCTCTGAGCACTATGGGACTTAACTTCTGAGGTCATCAGTCCCCTAGAACTTAGAACTACTTATACCTAACTAACCTAAGGACATCACACACATCCATGCCGGAGGCAGGATGCGAACGTGTGACTGTAGAGGTCACGCGGTTCCTGACTGTAGCGCCTAGAACCGCTCGGCCACCCCAGCTGGCACCTCTAGTTTTCATTTCTATAAAAAAATTACATGTACCGTGAAAAAACATAGCTTTGTGTTGAAAGTGGCGTTGTTTGACCTTTGTGAATTATGCATTCCTGCCCATTGTGTGCATCCCCGGCCAGCTACATTTTTCACGATGTGTTTCAGTTCCGAAATATATGAGGTGGGATACGTTGTATAAATGAAAGAAACTCAGACCTCAGCCGCAATCGGGCCTTGGAATAAATCAAATGGCGGCAAGTGAAAATTTGCGTCGGACCAGGACTCGAATCCAGATTTAACTCTTTACACGAGCAGTCGCTTTTACCGCACTAGCTATCTAAGCACGTTTTCTACCCAGCGCGAATTCCCAACTTGTTGCACACTATACTTATAGCGTCCACTGTCAAGTTAAGAATTTAGGTGAATGGAATGCATGAGCGGCTAGCCGAAGCAGTTAAACGATTTCTCGCGTTAAGCGGGAAATCCGGGTTTGAGTCCCTGGCTGGCACAAATTTTCACTTGTCATTGTTGGATTTATGTCAATGTCCAGTAGCGGCTGAGGTCTGAGTTTCTCTTACGTCATGTATATACGCGGTCGCTGAATCAAAAATGATGTCTGTTTTTTGGAAATGTCTGAAGGAACAGATACCACACATGTGATGGTAATGTGTCTACCGAGCTTCCTCTTCCAGGATTTTGTAGGTGGACTATCGGCCTTAGCTGAACTAGACGAGTTAATAGGGCTCTTGATAAGAAATGTGAGGAAGTCGTAGTGCCATTTAGCACTTCAATCTGGGTGTTAGAAATAGCTACTCACACAGCTGTGGGCAAACTGAAAGCTGTGGGAAAACTGAAACTGAAACCTTGTGACGCATCGTTAGTGCATCGACTGACCAGGTGCTATAGGTCGACGTCAGTACTACTACTGGCTCCCGCCGTCTATGTATGGTAGGCTGACCCTAAAACCCTCTTTTCCTCTGATGAAACATGGCTTGAGCTACGAAGGTACATAAACTCGTATTACAGTCAACGTAGTTCTGAAAACAACCCTCAGTTACGTCGGGGACTTCGAATACCGTGAAGAGATGCTACCGTGTCTGTGTCGCCAGCTGCGAAGAGGAGCCGTCACATCTGCCAACAGTTGCCGAGGATCTGAAATGAAGAAAAACTTTTGCCAGGAAAGAAAGGGGAGTTGTTGTGGGAGAGATTCTAGCTGCAGTCAGAGAATACAGGGCAAGGAATATACCAGGTGACGAAAGACAAGCTGATGCACAGAATAATCACGTTTATATGACATTTTTGATTAGGTGTGACATGGGTATACTAACACGATAAATTGGAAAAGCACTTGAGCTGCTTATCCCCAATGAAACTTTATGAAAGATGTTAAGATTTATGAGGTGACATTTTCTTCATTTTCAACAGTTAAGAAATCAGCGGCAAATTTAAACATAGCCGAATTCCTCTTAATGGTCAATCACAAGATAAACATTGAAAAAGTGTAGCCACAGACAAAACACCGTGGAAGAGGTCACTGTAGTATTAAATAAGGACTGTTAAAGATATCTGAAATATTAATAAATCGGAAGAAAGTGTACTATACTTTTCACGTGAAAGATTAACAGCGACAGAGCATTGAGTTGGGGTTGAAATGGCTCTGAGCACTATGGAACTTAACTGCTGTGGCCATCAGTCCCCTAGAACTTAGAACTACTTAAACCTAACTAACATAAGGACATCACACACATCCATGCCCGAGGCAGGATTCGAACCTGCGACCGTAGCGGTCACGCGGTTCCAGACTGTAGCGCCTAGAACCGCACGGCCACTCCGGCCCGCTTGAGTTAAGGGGGAGTGGGGGCGCGGGCGTGCTTTCATTGGTGGTACATAAACCGATTCGAAAGTTTTAGAAAGAATGCAGGTGATAATGCATCGATTTCTTGTTGGGAACTGAATACATGTCCACCACCTCACAGGAATCAAAGCAGTAGGTTGAAAGTGACGGCCGTACAAAAATAAATGAATAAAATAAAAATTGGAGAGTGAAAGTTGATTTCGTGAACCGCAAATTTACAATGAGTATTTCCTGGCCTGTAGAATGAGGTCTCGTTAGTAATAACTTAAAAATAATCGAACAGTAAATGATTAATCAGAATTGCAGAGTTCAATTTTCGTGTTAGCGAAGACACCATTTCAGATGACAAAGCTAAGGCAGTTAATGTCTGTATTACCTGACCAGTTTCGGTTGTCCAACATGGCAGAGCAAGCTATGTGAACAAAGAGTCGAGACGGAGATTTGAAGGCGAGTTTACCGTTCCGAAACTTTCCGTGGAGCCTTCATGCTGAGAAATGCAAGCTGAGACTGAAGTTGCTGCTGAGTATCTCTTCCAGTACACCCCCTGGGAAGGAAGAGGTAATCCTGTGTCCAGAAATAGTGCTATATGTTCATTTTTACTGACGCATGACGATCTTGGATAGTAAAGTATTCGTCTGGCTGTAAAAGGCAGCCTTCACTAAGAACTTATTTTGGAAAATACGGTGTAGGAAGGACTATGATCTTAACACACGCCCAAGAAGGGTCTATAAGCTTCCCACCAAGTGTCACGCGGGGAGAATGTGGCTGACACTGGTCGAAGGGCTTCGTCTGTGGCACGACGTATCGCAGCGTCACCACACGTCATCAGCATCAACGTCTCTACTGTCCGGAATGATGAGAGCTGTGGCTTACCTCAGCTGCTGAATTTACTGTTACCTACTGTAAGCCAGCCCGGAGACAGCAGTTTCGCTCGTTTTCCTCACCGATCAAGCTCTCAATGGCTGCCTGATAGCAGAACGGCTAGGACAAACGGCACTGAATTGCGTGCGAACGTGGACGCACTCTGGCCAAAGCTAACATTTCCTTAGATTCTCCTTGTGAAGCTTCCGCCTAGATCGTGACAGAAAACCATCAGAATACGCCGACGAAGGCGTAGGAAATGATTCTTTTAGAATCACTATGTTGTGAACACTACATGCTGCTAGTAATTATCTTCGACTGGATGCCATATTTAAAAGGCCAAAAATGAAGACTACAATAGTGTCACATTTTATGTATGTATGTTACATCAAACAAATGTTTTCATACGCTATCCATGTCTATGACGTTTCACACCACAGTTTAGAGTCTGCTTTGGCTTCGTTTAAGCATTGGAAGAGGCTACCACATTTACAATCTTACACCGGTGCCTGGTGAGTCAGTAAGAGTAAGATGAGGTTGGTGTGAACTACAGAAGGTGGTAAGGTTGCAACTCGCACTACATTGTGTCAGCATCAGCAGTATGCGAGGCTTCCCAGGCATCAGTAACCGGCGGTGTTCGCTGGAAACTGAAGGTGAAAATGGAAAAATCGTAGGTGAGTAATAAAGACCTTGAAAGTCTCTTCGGGTTTGCTGCCGGATCCTAAAATCAACTCGATTTAATATTTCGGCTATTCTACTGCGGGATTCAGCACCAGCCTGAAGATGGCGAACAGTTGGATCGCCGAAATATTAAATGGAGTTCATTTTAGGATCAGGCAGCAAACCCGAAGATGCTTTCAAGACTTATTACGTTTAAGTAGTTAAACACAATCACAGTTTATTTATTACTTTATATGTTATTCATATTCAAAATAAATGCGCACTCAGTGAGTTTAACGCTCTTCAAAAAGCCCATAAACAATTTCCAAGTTTGTTCGACAGCTATTATCTATGGCGAACGATCTCATGTAAAGTGAACGTAGCAGCAGCCCCCTGGGCAACCCGATCTCTCTGCAGATGAGCTGCAGTCAGCTGCGACTAACGCGCTGAATACTAATGCACCCAGAAGTTCTGCTCCCCATCTCGGGGAGAGCTTCTCATCCGCAAACTGAGCGTACAGGTCGGCCAGCTGAGTCAGTTATAAATCCAGCTCAGTGGCAGCGCCAAATGCAATTTCCAGATAAATCGTCCCAGATTCACCTACTGTAGGGATGTCTTTCTGCGGTCAACAACATAGTCAGCGGAAAATGTGAGATTTCGTTTTCTGTCAGTGATATATACTTCTGCGTATACGTGAAAGATCCAACACGCTTCTTTCGCACGGACCAAACTAGGCTTTGTTTGAACCTTTAACAAAAGGATCAATCAGCAAACAGTTTAGTATCTTTCATTAAAATACTTCTTCGTTGCTTATCCCATCAAAACGTAAAATAATGAAGCATTATTTCGTCCATTATTGCTGCTGGCTTCTGCTAATGTGTCCTCGGTAACACATTTGTATAGTACTGTATGCCTCAGTATTTTTTGTATTGGTTTCCTGTGGAATGCATCACTCTGGTATCGAATCTGTAGGGTTGTAACATCTAAAGTCTATTTAAAAGGCATAATGCCACCATCAAGAGCTGCCAATAAATACTTCTTCATTCGTATTCCTTATTATGTGAAAAAGAAGTATTTATTAGTAGGTTGTGAGATAATACTCCTTTTACCACCTCCTACTGACTGAAAATAAGATTGCGGGCGTAATTTGTGGCCGAGAAGTCAAACCCCAGGTGCACTAGCTGCGAAATCAAGGCGAGACATTTAAAATTGTTTTTGGAAATATTTGGAAATTCACAAATTGGATTAAGGAAATATTATGATACAAGCTGTTAGTCACAGTGGGGGGCATCCGCTAACACTAAACGTGATACCCTCAGCGGAAGTAGGAAAGTCTTCGAAATCTTAAATTGGAACAATTTTTTTTATTTCAGATTCTCTGGAAGAATATACGAGAATTTTGTATTCAACATACATAGTTAAGGCGAAGTAATCGAACAAAAACCGAAATGGTTAAAAAAATGCTGAAAAGTGGTACTGAATCAGACATCGGGCTAGGATCCCGTGAGGATAGAAAGGCAGTTTTTCTAAAATCTTTAATTAGAAACAGTTTTTATAGCGAAAAGAATTGACTCTCCAGAGCACAGTACATCATTTTGCCCACATTGTCGGTGTAATTTCTTTCACAGATTTGCTGGACTTGCCTTAATCAATGGAGACTCTCCACTGGCCAATGATGATTGTATATTATGCTGATTCCATTGACCACGATTCGTAAAGGTTGCTGGATCAAATGAAAGTATCTGTGACATAAAATCATCACAGGTTTCTAGTTGCTGTTTAAATCCAATTTAAAAATTTCATGTGATTCTGAACGTCGTTTCCATGTAGTTCTTGATACAACGATAAGTAATAAGGATGGAATTTGTGTTCATAGAGTATGCTTTTCTAATCTCCTAGTATTCCATCTAATGTGTATTTCTCGAGTTATTATCATTCTTAATAATTATTAATCATTTTTCTTTTTCATTATTACAGCACCATCTAGCACGCGAGGAAAAAGAAAAATGTTGAATACAAAAGTTACTTATTTTTTCGAGGAGAATCTGGGACTGCCGTAAAGTATGGCCAGGGGCCAGTAGGAATCGCGCACTGAAAGTTCCGTACAAACGTCATTATATATGCAGACAGTTCACGATCTCAGAAATGAAAATCGCGAAGATTTTTGCCTATTATCGATACTGATATTGGCAAGTTATTAGTTCTGAGAGATCCCAGACTTTCTGGAATCTTTTAACTTCAAGTTAAAAGTCTGGAATAAAATGTCAAAAGAAATAATTGTCTTGTGGTACAATAGTAAATAATTCCCTGTTTATGTCCTTTACTTGTACCGTGAAACCTCGCTTCTTGGCAAATTTTTTACTTGTAGGTCAACGGGGAGCATCCTATAGGTATTGAAGAATGAGTTTCCGAGTATCAAAATTGTGACATTAATGACCATATCTTTTGATTGCATTAACTTATAAGCTTAAACCTTAATCTGTGACATAAAATTCTTGATTCGTCTCCCCGTTCCTGAGAAAAAGGGTTTCAACGGTCGGATAGGCATACATACATACATACATACAGACAGACAGACACATAGACAGACAGACACCGACGGACAACAAAGTGATCCTATAAAGGTTTCATTTTTACCGATTGAGGTATGTAACCCAATAAATGAGGATTCCTGTTTAAAACTTCAAAATTGACACTAATTCCGCCCTGGAGGTGGAGTAGTAGGGTCGAGTTTCTTGTCATTGGATGTCCCCCTCGGACACGAACAACCTTTATTAAACACGTCTTTATATTGATTTTTAGCGTTCTAGATGTTTCTAAACACAGTTTTAAAGGCCTTCCATGAGATAGAGCAGTGAGGAGAGGTAGGTCCAGTCAACCAGCTCTCTTCTCCAGTTCTTTACGGTGAGAAGTTGGTGGTGTGACAACAGTATTCTTAAAGGATGCGTTAATCCAAACTGAGGCCATGCTAACGAATATTACTTCTGGACAGAACAGAAAGAAACTCTGTACATATGGACCTTGTAGAGGCCCAGGTGCAACGTGGTTGGCTTTCTCAGCGCTATCAACTCGCCTGACGTGCCTTCCGTGTCATGCATCGCAGATGGTGCCCTCAGTAGGATCACCACACAGTACAGGACAATACTGAGATCACAAAAGGCAATAACTATCTATTGTGCACCGTTAAATCGAGGTGTTGTTGTTGTGATCTTCAGTCCTGAGACTGGTTTGATGCAGCTCTCGATGCTACTATATCCTGTGCAAGTTTCTTCATCTCCCAGTACCTACTGCAACCTACATCCTTCTGAATCTGCTTAGTGTATTCATCTCTCGGTCTCCCTCTACTATTTATACCATCCATGCTGCCCTTCAATACTAAATTGGTGATCTCTTGATGCCTCAGAACATATCCTACCAACCAAGCCCTTCTTCTTGTCAATTTGCGCCACAAACTCCTCTTCTCCCCAATTCTGTTCAATACCTCCTCATTAGATATGTGATATACCCATCTATTCTTCAGCATTCCTCCGTAGCACCACACTTCGAAAGCTTCTATTCTCTTCTTGCCCAAACTGTTCATCGACCATGTTTCACTTCCTTACATGGCTACACTCCATACAAATACTTTCAGAAACGACTTCAATACCTCCTCATTAGATATGTGATATACCCATCTATTCTTCAGCATTCCTCCGTAGCACCACACTTCGAAAGCTTCTATTCTCTTCTTGCCCAAACTGTTCATCGACCATGTTTCACTTCCTTACATGGCTACACTCCATACAAATACTTTCAGAAACGACTTCCTGACACTTAAATCTATACTCGATGTTAACAAATTTCTCTTCTTCAGAAACGCTTTCCTTGCCATTGCCAGTCTACATTTTATATCCTCTCTACTTCGCGCATAATCAGTTATTTTGCTCCCCAAATAGCAAAACTCCTTTACTACTTTGTCTCATTTCCTGATATAATTCCCTCAGCGTCACCCGACTTAATTCGAATACATTCCATTATCCTTGTTTTGCTTTTGTTGATGTTCATCTTATATCCAATTTCCAAGACACTGTCCATTCCGTTCAACTGCTGTTCCAAGTCCTTTGCTGTTTCTGACAGAATTATAATGTTTCGGCGAACATCAAAGTTTTTATTTCTTCTCCATGGCTTTTAATACCTACTCCGAATTTTTCTTTTGTTTCCTTTACTGCTTGCTCAATATACAATTGAATAACATCGGGGAGAGGCTACAACCCTGTCTCACTCTCTTCCCAACCGCTGCTTCCATTTCATGCCCCTCGCCTCTTATAACTGCTATCTGGTTGCTGTACAAATTGTAAATAGTCTTTCGCTCCCTGTGTTTTACCCCTGCCACCTTCAGAATTTGAAAGAGAGTGTTCCAGTCAACATTGTCAAAAGCTTTATCTCTGTCTACAAATGCTAGGAACGTAGGGTTGCCTTTCCTTAATCTTTCTGCTAAGATAAATCGTAAGGTCAGTGTCGCCTCACGTGTTCCAACATTTCTGTGGAATCCAAACTGATCTTCCCCGAGGACGGCTTCTACTAGTTTTTCCCTTGGTCTGTAAAGAATTCGCGTTAGTATTTTGCAGCTGTGACTTATTAAACTGATAGTTCGGTAATTTTTACATCTGTCAACACGAGCTCTCTTTGGGATCGGAATTATTATATTCTTCTTGAAGTCTGAGGGTATTTCCCTTTCTTGTACATCTTGCTCACCAGATGGTAGAGTTTTGTCAGGACTGGCCCTCCCAAAGCTGCCAGTAGTTCTAATGGATTGTTGTCTACTCCCGGGTCCTTGTTTCGACACAGGTCTGTCAGTGATCTGTCAAACTCTTCACGCAGTATCGTATCTCCGATTTCATCTTCACCTACATCCTCTTCCATCTCCATAATATTGTGCTCAAATACATCGCCCTTGTATAGATCCTCTGTATACTCCTTCCACCATTCTGCCTTCCCTCCTTTGGTTAGAACTAGGTTTTCATCTGAGCTCTTGATATTCATGCAAGTGGTTCTTTTTTCTCCAAAGATCTCTTTAATTTTCCTGTAGGCAGCATCCATCTTACCCCTACTGAGATAAGCTTCTACATCCTTACATTTGACCTCCAGCCATCCCTGCTTAGCAATTTTGTACTCCCTGCCGATCTCATTTTTGAGACATTTGTATTCCTTTTAGTCTGCTTCATTGACTGCATTTTTATATTATCTCTTTTCATCAATTAAATTCAATATTTCTTCTGTTACCAAAGGATTTCTACTAGCCCTCGTCCTTTTACCTAGTTGATCCTCTGCTGCCTTCACTACTACATCCCTCAAAGCTACCCATTCTTCTACTACTGTATTTCTTTCCCCAATTCCTGTCATTTGTTCCCTTATGCTCTCCCTGAAACTCTGTACAACCTCTGGTTTAGTCAGCTTATCCAGGTCCCATATCCTTAAATTCCCACCTTCTTGCAGTTTCTTCAGTTTCAATCTACAGTTCATAACCAATAGATTGTGGTCAGAGTCCACATGTGCCCCTGGAAATGTCTTACAATTTACAACTTGGTTCCTAAATCTCTGTCTTTCCATTATATAAACTATCTGATTCCTTCTAGTATCTCCAGACTGCTCCCATGTATACAACCTTCTTTTATGAATCTTGATCCAAGTTTTAGGTTTGATTAAGTTATGCTCTGTGCAAAATTCTACCAGGCGGCTTCCTCTTTCATTTCTTAGCCCCAATCCATATTCACGTACTATGTTTCGTTCTCTCCCTTTTCCTACTATCGAATTCCAGTCGCCCATGACTATCAAATTTTCCTCTCCTTTCACTACCTGAATAATTTATTTTATCTCATCATACATTTCATCAACTTCTTCGTCATCTGCAGAGCTAGTTGGCACATAAACTTGTACTACTGTAGTGGGCGTGGGCTTCGTCTCTATCTTGGCAACAATAATGTGTTCACTGTGCTGATTGTAGTAGCTTATCCACACTCCTATTTTTTATTCATTATTAAACCTAGTCCTGCATTACCCTTATTTGATTTTGTATTTATAACCCTGTATTCACCTGACCGAAGTCTTGTTCCTCCTGCCACCGAACTTCACTAATTCCAACTATATCTAACTTTAACCTATCCGTTTCCCTTTTTAAATTTTCTTACCTACCTGCCCGATTAAGGGATATGACATTCCAAGCTCCGATCCGTAGAACGCCAGTGTTCTTTCTCCTGATAACGACGTCCTCTTGATTAGTCCCCGCCCGGAGATCCGTATGGGGGACTATTTTATCTCCGGAATATTGTACCCAAGAGGACGCCATTATCATTTAATCATACAGTAAAGCTCCATCCCCTCTGGAAAAATTACGGCTGTAGTTTCCCCTTGGTTTCAGTCGTTCGCAGTACAGCACTGCAAGGCCGTTTTGGTTAGTGTTACAAGCCAGATCAGTCAATCATCCAGACTGTTGCCCCTGCAACGACTGAAAAGGCTGCTGCCCCTCTTCAGGAACCACACGTTTGTCTGGCCTCTCAACAGATACCCCTCCGTTGTGGTTGCACCTACTGTACGGCCATCTGTATCGCTGAGGCACGCAAGCCTGCAAGCCCCCCTACCAACGGCAAGGTCCATAGTTCGGTGGTGGAGGGGGGGGGGGGGGTTTAATCGATAATAATATAAATAATTTAACTCTTTCGGTCACGAATTATTTTTTCACGAAAAAAATCATGGCTTTGCTACGGAGTTCTTCGAATTAAATTATGATTTTTCAGATGTATAAAGTATTCCGAGGTGCCCCCGAAGGGGAGACACAAAGCATCCTCAAATGAGGATATCGTGTTCAAGTGGGTGCAGTATAAGTCGAAAAGTCAAAATATTTTATTTCATTTTATTTCACCAAAATGCATAAATTACACAAAATTTAATTTATGATTACACGCATAAACTGGTGAAGAATGGTAATCAAAGATACAATTATTTCTCTATTTTACGCTATAAAATGTGGTTTGGCCTTTGCAACCCGGTCTCTTGCATCTGTCAAATGATTTTTGGTCACTGACAAGTGGGGGTGCCCAGCATTGTCCAAACGAACATGAGCTTCTGGACGAGCTTCCGCATTGGCTCATTCTGAAGATCTTGGAGATGGTACTGGACTCTCACAAGTGGGACGCCCCATTTTACTGGCAGTTGGCTTATCTATTTTTATCAGTACTTTCGCCATACATGCCCTAAAGCGAAGCAAATCGAGGGTCTTATTTTTAGGAACACCTAATTCCGATGCGTTTTTCTTGTACTCAAACCATGCATTTATACATGCAATATCGACTGCATGAGCAAACATGCGAAGCGTCCACTTTCGCGATCAGATGAATGTGCGACAAATTGTGATCAGGAAATACATCTTGTCGACCCCTCCCATATGCTGATTGTAAACTTGAATAACGTCTGGCCGGTCGATTTCAACATATTTATCCACAACATATAATAAAAATCTTATTACTCATAAAAACCGTACAACTGAGTAACCCAGCTGAAGACGCCGCTAAATTCATTTATGTAAAATCCGTACATCTGAGTAACGCAGATGAAAAAGCCGCTAAATTCATTTTATGTCAATTCTGATGTGGGCACAGGACCGTATAGATTTTTTCAGCGCCTAAGTAATGAAATACGTTTCAGGTTGCAAAACCGGCTATAAACCGTCGAAAAAGGCTTTCTAAAATTGTGTTTGGTTTCAAAACCAGCTAACGGCTGTCTTCGGATGCAAAGCCCGCTAAATGCCCAATATGAGTGGCTGTCGCCCTGCCATGTCCGGACGCAAAGCCCGTGACAGACATCAGACTTACCAGTCTGGACATTCAAAGTTACCTTTCAGTCCGTCACGACTACAATGGATATTTTTCTTATTCAGCTTTAGGCTGTCTGCGCTGTAACAAATTCGCACGCAACAATAACATTCTTGCTGCCGATGCATAGTGATTCCGATGAGACGAGTGTTTCGTAATTATGTCAGCGTCACATATCATGTAATTAGCGGGCTTTGCGTCTAAGCTACTCAGCTTACAATATACCGTATGATATAAAGCGTCTAACATTACCTACATTATTGTCCTATTGTTCAAAATTAGCGCCTGGATCATCGGACTGATCCTCAGTTTCAGATGAATTAAGAAGTTATATAACTTCTTCTTCTGTAAGTGGCCTTCGTCTATCTTGAAGAGCATTGGGAAATCACCTTAAGATGACTACAAAGATAGCGAAATAACGTCCTAAATTTCTATGCTATTGCAACCTTTCAGTCACAGTGTTCCCATTTGGAGACATGTATAAAGTTATAAATTTGTCACATTTCGTTCTGAAAGACACCTTTAGTTTTCACCTTCAAGAATGCACCTTTCTCATTAATTTTTTTTTTTACCTAAACTCAGAAGATATTAACCGGGTGATGGGAGGTACAAAGACTACTGGGAAGCGTCCATGTTATTGTGCACATTCAGTTTTGTTTTGTGGTACCACAGACTAACAGAAGATGTAGACACTGTTCTCAAATAAACTCTCTGCTTGTGACAATATGAGGCCAGCAATCATCTGCTTATGACAATATGAGGCCAGCAATCACGAAAGGTAAAATTTAACTAATTTTAATATACTAAGCATTTATTTAGTATGTCCTTATACGAGAACGCCATGATCGAAAGGGTTAACAGAAAGTTAAAAACTGATCTTCGTGCCAACACAGAGAATCGGAAGTAGGAATGGAAAAAAACTGAGAGGCTGAAACCGATACCACTATTTTAGTGCTGAGTAAAAGGGCGTTTGTTTGGTCTCGGTTACAACAGGCGCTTTTCTTACTTTTTACGAATAACCAAGTGCAAAACTGAAATATAAATATGCCGTAGCAGCAGTTCTGAAATTTTTCGTTTTTAAATAAACCCTTCGTATCCGAATAATTTTTATTCCGAAAATTTGCGTTGGTCTGAATTATTGCGTTAGTATAGAAAGTGGGAAAAGGAATGAGTAATATTTTAATAACAACGCCAAGAGAAATGACCAACAAACACATGGAATAAGAATTGGTACAGCGTTGTTGAGACAGTGTCTCTTTTGCTGTGTGTCGTACCTTAAGCTATAGTTTCTTGGTGTCGTCGCCGGATATCCGTTGTATTGCAGAAAGATATGGAAATGAAGTACAGTGCTTCTTTAGCTACAAGATAAAAGATTTGTCTACTGTTTCTATGAAATAAAAATTAAACGAATAACGAAATTATGGTCACATTATGGAATTAAAAACGCAACAACAAATCATTTAGAGTATACAATAAAGCTAGAAAGTGGATGATGTGCTGCCCGTGTCTACATTATATGCCTTATTTGCTCGCAGCACTTGAAAACGGACAAATTAACACGAAAATCAGAGTTCTGTAACGTCAGTTTTCACGCTTTACCGTTGACTCTTCGTAATTACAGTGTTATAATACTCGATTACGACATAATTTTGAGCAGGGTTTCAAGAAATTAGAATCAGTAGGAGAACATTAGTGATTTTTTGTACGATCAACCTTACCACTTTTCGAGAAAAGCAGTGAACAGTATAAAGTTTTTAATTGTGAAACTGAGACAGTCAAATTTTTGTATCTTTGATTGTCTTTAATGTTTAAAAAAGGAAACAACAAAAATAAAAACTGAAAATTGGTTATTTCATAAATCACTTACTTTGAGCCTTTTTAGCAGTCTGATTAAACTGGCGTAGAAGAAAATCGTTACAAGGGAAGACCAGTTGTTTCACTGATAAGCGCCATCCCTAATCGGAGGCCGGCCCATGAACGGTGATGTCAAAGTGTAAAGTTCCGTATCATTGGCGTAAATGGCGGATCCCATACGGGAAGGCTTTCTATGTATTAGAATTCAACCATTATCATCTCCCAACTCAGTGAATGGCCGAGTTCGGTAGCGATACAATTGATAACCAGCAAATGCCAACAACATCTACTGATGACGTCATCAGTTTGAATAAATAGGATGATAACACAAAGGAAAAGTAACAGCAGCCGCTTGTATCCCCGCAAAACGTTGAAGGAATCGCTTAGCCATTATCTGATGCCACAGATTTGAAACGGATTCAACAATCGAAATCGTATACCGAAATGGGCCGTCTAACACTGGCGCATGGAGGTCTGCAAACTTTGAAATCATCTTCCTAGCCATTGGATCGGTGAGACTGAACATGACGCTGCCATGATTTACTCCTGGCCACCAAAATCTCCATGGGGTTACGTTTATGTGGCTTTGTGCAAGACCTTGTGTATGTGTCGCCTTTACCGAAAATAATTCAAAAGCACGAAATGTGCATCTGGGTTAAATGGACTATCACTTAGATGTTGCTCCTGGGCCCCGTGGAAACATTCTAGAACACATATAAAGCATGCAAAAATTTATGCTTACTTTTACGTTCCCTGTAATTCTTAGCGATGAATCGCTGCGCAGTAAAATAACATTGCCATCAAAACCACTCTTTTCATTTCAAACCGCCCTGTATTTTGAAGATGTCGGAACAGGGATTTGATCCTTTATTACGACTAGCAACTTGCATATCACCATTAGAACCATTTGGCAAAGCAGTACTTTACTGACATCTCGCAGACTAAGAGTAAAGAGACAGTGGCAACAATCCGTCCCGAATCACTTCACTTCGGACGACACTGTTGTGGAACAACTACAACTCATAAACAATTAAAGTAGTTCAAATGGTTCAAATGGCTGTAAGCGCTATGGGACTTAACATCTGAGGTCATCAGTTCCCTAGACTTAGAACTACTTAAATCTAACTAACGGAAGGACATCACACATACGTCCACGCCCGAGGCAGGATTCGTACCCGCGACCGTAGCAGCAGCGCGGTTCCGGACTGAATCGCCTAGAACCGCTCGGTCACAACAGCCGGCAGTTAAATTTGTGACAAACCTACGTCGCAATACTATTCTACACTTAAACTAACTATCTAAGGGGAAACATATGGTACCATCCACACAAAGTTAACTAACTATAGTGATTAAGAAATCTCCGATTACTTTATTAATGTCTAGTTTCTTCAGTACTTTTTCATGTGAGTCAGTGCAGGATGATCGCAACTTGAGGTAAAATAGAAAGCGCAAAAATGAAATTTCTATGAAGAATAGTTTGTTACCCTAGACAAGATCACATAAAGAACAAAATGTCGCGAAATCGGCTATGGATAGAACAAATGGACCTTAAAACACGTAAATCTTGCACGTGTTGTGAACGAGTAGAAAGAATGGACAAGACGCGCCTTCCCAAATGATCGTCAAACATTATCTTACACGCGTAGGGAAAGGTGGGCAGGTTATCTGTGATGACGCAACAAGTGCGAGTTCCAATTAGTCAACTGAAGGACAAGCACACCAAACGGTGAAGCCCTTAAAGTGACGAAGTTCACATATCGTCGTGACAAACAAGAGTCGTGGCTGCCAGAGCTCCTTGAAGTTCCATAACTTGGCCGTAAAGCAAGTTTCCTCGTAACTGAGATATAATGATGTCTTGTGCAACGTTTTCCGCGGATACATAACGGTGCACGTCGTTATGCAGTTGCCCCTAGCTCTTTGAATCTCAGCCAAACACTGTCGTCAGAAGGATGAAGGTGGTATCACTTCTTAATACCGTACTTTTAATTTCTCATAGCATTGCATCCTATTTGCAAACTTAGAATTTGTGAAAGAGTAAAGAGAACGAAAAAGAAACATATATCGGAAGAAATTGTAGGATGGAATGGATTTGTACTTTTTACAATAGTTTCTGCTTCTGTTTACAAAACCAAACAGAGATTTTAAGAAGCGACTAACAAGGAAAAAGTTTTTGGGGCTGTCGGACTTCTGAATGTGGAAATGGAGACAGAAACCGCTAGATAGATGAAAACATGACATGTATTATTGAGCAATTTTAAAATTGGAGGTAGAAGACATTTAATGATTGACTGATCAATTTATTACTAATTTATGTTTCCAGTTAACGCAATTAGATAATCTAAAAAGAAATAAAGAGCTACAATGGCCTTACAATTAAAAATCTCTGTTTACAAATGACCCACAAGCCGTAGTTGAATACAATTTTATGACATTAAAGTCCTAGTAACAAACTAACAGAGTTAAATGGGGACAATGATGAACAATAAAAATATTGTTGACAAAAACATGTATCATTTTCAGAATGAGGTTTTCATTGTGCAGCGGAGTGTGCGCTGATATGAAGCTTCCTGGCAGTTTAAAACTCTGTGCCGGACCGAGACTCGAACTCGGGATCTTTGCTTTTCGCGGGCAAGTGCTCTTACCAACTGAGCTACTCAAGCACGACTCACGCCCCTTCCTCGCAGCTTTACGTCCGCCAGTACCTCGACTCCTACCTTCCAAACTTTACAGAAGCTCTCCTGCGAACCTTGCAGAACTAGCACTCTTGAAAGAAAGGATATTGTGGAGACATGGCTTAGCCACAGCCTGGGGGATGTTCCCAGGATGAGATGAGAACACTTGCCCGCGAAAGGCAAAGGTTCCGAGTTCGAGTCTCGGTCCAGCACACAGTTTTAATCTACCAGGAAGTTTCATGCACCATTTTATTTTTATAATTTTAAAATATATTTATATTTTGCTGTATCGTAAAATTTATTCTAAGAATGCAAACAAAAACAAGGTGTTCTCCGAATGGGACAGAAATCGGTAGATGTGATGCGAATGTACAGACAAATGAATCATTATAATTTCAGAAAAATTGGATGATTTACTCAGGAAAAAGGTTCACAAACTGAGCAATGCAGTAAGGCATTGGTCAATCTCTGGCCCTTATGCAGGCAGTTATTCAACTTGGTATTGATTGATAGAGTTGTTTGATGTCCTCCTCAGGGTTATCGTTCCAAATTCTGTCCAGCTATTGCGTTCGATCATCAAAATTTCTAGATAGTGGGAGCGCTCTCTCCATAATGCTCAATACGTTGTTAGCTGGGGAGATCCGCTGGTCAAGGTAGGGTTGGGCAAGCACGAAGGCAAGCAGTAGAAATTCTCACTGTGTGCGAGTGGGTACTATCTTTCCAAGATGGCTTGCCATGAAGGGCAACAAAACGTGGCGTACAAATATCATCGATATACCTCTGTGCTGTAAGTGTGCTGCGGATGACATCCAATGGGATCCTACTATGAAAAGAAGTGGCACCCCAATCACTCATGGTTGTTGATCCGTATGGCGGGCGAGAATCAGGTTGATATCAGACGCCTTTGCTCGTTATCGGTGCTCAGTTCCAACTGGGACTCAACACTGAAGACAATTCTACTCCAGTCAATGAGATTCCAGGCCGAAGGCGTATCTGGAGACGCCCTGAACAACGGTGGGATACCAACCTCACTGTGGCACACCATACGGGCCAAATGTGAAGTCCGCTTCTGAAACAAATCACTGTGCCTGCACATGTGCATCAGATCTGCGGATTTTCGTCCAATTCGGATAATTCCTTCGTGGTCCGTCGTTTTTCGTCTTTGTTTTAGAGCGTACTTGTAAAGCTGAGATCAAAATTGGCAGATGTAAAGTTGTATGTAATTTGATTTTAAAAACTGTTCAACATTAATAAATGTAATTAGGAGAAGAAATTGAAGTAACTAAACATAAGAAAACGTCGACGATGTTCAAAAAGTATAATCAGAAACAGAAACCGAGTTAGTCACCAAGTTTTAGTTTTTGTTGTTGTTGTTGTTGTTACTTAGCGATGCACACATAAATACTGGTGCTCATTATCTAGAACAGAGTGCAGGCTCTCGAATGCATCGTAAACATGTGTACCATAGGCGGCAGACCCAAGCAGCATAATTGCATATCATTTAACATTTATGACATGCAGCACGATCAGTGCTCTAAATTCGGATCAACATAAAAGTTTGAAAGCTCGTGACTGTTAACAATGAGGAAAACAATTCAGTTTTAGTAGTATAGCTATACGGAAAGTGAGATAAACATGTTGTTGTTGTTGTGGTCTTCAGTCCTGAGACTGGTTTGATGCAGCTCTCCATGCTACTCTATCCTGTGCAAGCTTCTTCATCTCCCAGTACCTACTGCAACCTACATCCTTCTGAATCTGCTTAGTGTATTTATCTCTTGGTCTCCCTCTACGATTTTTACCCTCCACGCTGCCCTCCAATACCAAATTGGTGATCCCTTGATGCCTCAGAACATATCCTACAAACCGATCCCTTCTTCTAGTCAAGTTGTGCCACAAACTCCTCTTCTCTCCAATTCTATTCAATACTTCCTCATTAGTTATGTGATCTACCCATCAAATATTCAGCATTCTTCTGTGGCACCACATTTCGAAACCTTGTATTCTCTTCTTGTCCCAACTATTTATCGTCCACGTTTCACTTCCATACAATGCTACACTCCATACAAATACTTTCAGAAACGACTTCCTGACACTTAAATCTATACTCGATGTAAACAAATTTCTCTTCTTCAGATACGCTTTCCTTGCCATTGCCAGTCTACGTTTTATATTCTCTCTACTTCGACCATCATCAACTATTTTGTTGCCCAAGTAGGAAAACTCCTTTATAGTTTAACTGTCTCATTTCATAATCTAATTCCCTCAGAATCACCCGACTTAATTCGATTTTTTTCCATTATCCTCGCTTTGCTTTTGTTGATGTTCATCTTATATACTCCTTTCAAGACACTGTTCATTCCGTTCAACTGCTCTACCAAGTCTTTTGCTGTTTCTGACAGAATTAAGTTATTACATCTATAAAACAATTTCTTGGCACACATCTGTAGTCATCAATTCGCACACCGTTGTACTGTATCACACCGATAGAAGAGCCAAAATTAAAAAGAAAAATCCATTATACGAATGGACTGCGCCTTTTGCTTTGGCTCTCCTAGGGATGTGCTGCGAGACTGAGTCGTGTGGATTTCAGTGCCTCGAAACAAATACAAAATTAATTACGTGTTATTTTTTTTTTATTTGGTAATTGCCACTTTACGGCTACTGCTAGTATGTCAAAGAATATAATGAGACTTTTCTATGAGATTTTGAGCTAATTCCAGGCTCTAAAAGCATTTAAACATATTATTTGCAGCAGTTGACAGAGACAATTACGTCAGTCCTCGAAATATCTTACGTAAAACTAGAACCGAAAAAAAAACTACGACTTATGCTCGTAAATAGCTTCAAGCGTTTTGGCACTAACAAAGGTTTATTCCTGTCATCTGACGAGTATTATTCGAATTTCCGCGAATATTTCGAAAGCTAATTGTTATGTAGCGCTTTACAAGCGGCCACTATTACAGCCAAAAAGTCTACGTTTCATACAAAGGTGCGTACGCAAGATATATGCCGCGGCCTGTGCGGCCCGTCATGTTCCAGGAACCAATTATGTATTCTGCGCGGTGTTAATTATTTTCCACTAATGCCCGGCGTGGTGAATAGGAGATTAATGGTTCTCACTTTGACACAGTGGGCCACGCGGAGCGCACGAACATTGGCGTAGCTGAGCCGGCGCCCGACTGCCACGTACAGTGGTAGAAGGGGGGGGGGGGGGGGCTGCCAGGCAGTGTAGCGCGGTTGTTGCCAAGTCGCGCGGCGGCGTCCGGCGGTCCGCGCAAAACACGCCGTAAATCTGCGAAGTCAGCGCCGCGCCGCGCCGAGCGGAACGAAACCGAGTGGGTGGGTCGGACTGCGCTGCAGCCGGCTATCAGCCGCGCGCTGGTGTGTTGCCAGCTGTCCAGATTTAGAGTCGGCAGCGCATTTAACTTGAGGCGTCCACACTTCCTCATTTAATTAAACCCACCCGTCTGTATAGAGAGAGATTTAGCCGCGGCGACGATAAAAGGGGGTGGATGGGATGGAAGCCGAGTTCTCCCACCGGCTCCGTCATTCATATTCCAGCAGGGCCCTGGCACGCTGTCTCCCTCGCCTTCCTCTGCCTTCAGCGGGCCTCGTCTACTCAAACGGAACATCAGCCGCCTTTCCGGGAAATATAACACTGCCGCTGCTGTTTGAGGTCCACATAAATGAGATGGTGGGTAACGGCAGCAGCTCTCTGAGAAGCACAGAGAGGGGGCGATGCTGTCGTTAGTGGGTAGGAGACGTTGTGGCAACACCGTAAGTCCGAGTACGGCACAGTGGTAATTGGCACCTACTGCAGAACCAGATACCCAATGTAGGCGAAAGTACACTCATGCTCATAAATTAAGGATAATGCTGATACTTGGTAAAACAACGCTCTGGTGGGTGGCTTGCGGGCTTAAATCACCTCGGGCTTTTGATCACGCTGTGCACTTGACCTGCGGTCGTCGCACGGTGGTGCTGGCAGCAGTCCACATATGCAGAGGTGTGTTGGTGCATGTCAAAAAAATGGTTCAAATGGCTCTGAGCACTATGGGACTTCACATCTGAGGTCATCAGTCCCCTAGAACTTAGAACTACTTAAACCTAACTAACCTAAGGACATCACACACATCCATGCCCGAGGCAGGATCCGAACCTGCGACCGTAGCAGTCGCACAGTTACGGACTTCACGCCTCGAACCACTCGGCCACTATGGTCGGCTGGGGTGCATGCAGACTACGGTGCTTCGAGTAAGTGTGCAGAAGTTTTCAGACTTTCCAATGGTGACTGTGTGTTGAAAATGGCTCAAAGAACACATATTGATGAAGTTTTGAGGGTAGAATACTAGGGCGGCTGGAGGCTGGTCAGACACAGCAGGTCGTAGCACGGGCTCTCTGTGTGCCACAAACTGTGATCTCAAGATTATGGCAACGATTCCAACTAAAAGAAAACGTGTCCAGGCGCCAGAGTACGGAACGTCCACAATGCACAACACCACAAGAAGACCGATATCTTACCATCGGTGCCCTCAGATGGGCACAGAGTACTGCAGGTAGCCTTGTTCGGAACCTTACCGCAGCCCCTGGAACAGTTGTCTCCAGACACACAGTCTACAGACGACTGAACAGACATGGTTTATTCGCCCAGAGACCTGCAAGGTGCATTCCACTAACCCCTGGTCACAGAAGAGCTCGTAATGCCTTGAGTCAATTACACAGTAAATGGTCATTGGAACAGTGGTCTCAGGTTATCTTCACGGACGTGTCCAGGCATAGTCTGAACAGTGATTCTCGCCGGATTTTCACCTGGCGTGAACCAGGAACCAGATACCAACCCCTTAATGTCCTTGAAAGGGACCTGTATGGAGGTCGTGGTTTGATGGTGTGGGGTGGGTTTATGGTTGGTGCACGTACACCCGTGCATGTCTTTGACAGTGGAACTGTAATAGGTCAGGTGTATCGGGATGTCATTTTACACCAGTATGTCCGCCGTTTCAGGGGTGCAGTGGGTCCCATCTTCCTGCTGATGGATGATAACGCACGGCCCCACCGAGCTGCCATCGTGGAGGACTACCTTGAAACAGAAGATATCAGGCGAATGGAGTGGCCTGCCTGTTCTCCAGACCTAAACCTCATCGAGCACGTCTGGAATGGTCTCGGTTGACGTATCGCTGAATCTCTTAAAACAATTACGACACTTCAGGAGCTCTGGCCACCTGATCCAGAGTATGCCAACCCATTGTGCGGCCTGTGTACGTGTGGATAGTGATCATATCCAATATTGATGTCGGGGTATATGGGCAGGAAACAGTAGATTCTTGTGGCACATGAGTTTCGGGACGGTTTTCTCAACTTATCACCAATACCGTGGACTTACAGATCTCTGTCGTCTGTGTTCCCTATTTGCCTATGCTATTAGCGCCAGTTCATACCCTATATGCAGATTGCAGCCAAAATGCTGACCCCTAAGACTATGCTCCCTAAAATATGCCGTGGTTGAAATGGGATGCATTTAGCAGGCTTCCGAGCATCCAAAGCAGCATGTATGATTTAATCGCCGAGGAGAGGCTCTGGCAGAGACTTGTGCCTGCAGCGATCTGCCTAAGAGTGGTGTGGTGTCCGACTACGAGCACCGACATGATTTGGCAGGGCATTTCCACCCTTAGTGACCCTTTTTAACAGGGAAATGACGCGTTGAGTACACGCTGTGGCGACGCTTTGACCGGCTTCGAGCCGTCCAACTGGCCTTCCGCGAACTTAAGCATTCAAACTGTGTCTTTCAGACATGTTAACGTACCACACGGAATGTCGCACTAATCGGTTTCACAACAACCTCCGTCAAGTACCCTACTGCATGGACTATAGAATACACATAGAGCGTTCACGCACAGGCTTCGCTGTAGTGAACACATCCCACTCTCTATCTTTCCTCGTACCATCATTGGTCGGATGTTCCGTAGCGGTTAGTTGTTGTTCCTTAGCAAGTATCAGTTTCTTAGCAATTTCCAAGCAGTGTACTACACTCATGCTCATAAATTAAGGATAGTTGCAGGATGTGGTGCAGCACAACGTGGTACTACACAAAACTGGCGCTAATAGCATAGGCACATAGGGAACACACACGACACAGATCTGTAAGTCCACGGTATTGGTGATAAGTAGCGAAAACCGTTCCACACATGTGCTAAAAAACGCCACTGTTTCCAAAGCATGTACCCCGACATCAATGTGGGATATGATCACCATGCACACGTACACAGGCCGCACAACGGGTTGGCATACTCTGGATCAGGTAGTCGAACAGCTACTGGTGTATAGCCTCCCATTCTTGCACCAGTGCCTGTCGGAGCTCCTGAAGTGTCGTAGGGGTTTGAAGACGTGCAGCGATACGTCTACCGAGAGCATCCAAGACGTGCTCGATGGGGTTTAGGTCTGGAGAACAGGTAGGCCACTCCATTCGCCTGATATCTTCTGTTTCAAGGTACTCCTCCACGATGGCAGCTCAGTGTGGCCGTGCGTTATCATCCATCAGGTGGAAGGCGGGACCCAGTGCACACCTGAAAAGGGGGACATACTGGTGAAAAATTGCGTCCCGATACACCTCATCTGTTACAGTTCCTCCGTGAAAGACATGAAGGGGTGTACGTGCACCAATCATAATCCCACCCCACACGATTAAACCACTACCTCTATACAGGTCCCTTTCAGGGACATTAACGGGTTGGTATCTGGTTCCTGGTTCACGCCAGGAAACACGGCGACAATCACTGTTCAGACTATGCCTGGACACGCCCGTGAACTCAACCTGGGACCACTGTTCCAATGACCATTTACTGTATTTTTGACACAAGGCTTTACGGGCTCTCCTGTGACCAGGGGTCAGTGGAATGCAACTTGCAGGTCTCCGGGCGAATAAACCATGTCTGTTCAGTCGTCTGTAGACTGTGTGTCTGGAGACAATTGTTCCAGTGGCTGCGGTAAGGTCCCGAGCAAGGCTACCTGCAGTACTCCGTGGCCGTCTGCGGGCACTGATGGTGAGATATTGGTCTTCTTGTGGCGTTGTACACTTTGGACGTCCCGAATTGTATCGCCTGGACACGTTTCCTGTCTCCTGGAAGCGTTGCCATAATCTTGAGATCACACTTTGTGGCGCACGAGTGCCCCGTGCTACGACCTGCTGTGTTTGACCAGCCTCCAGTAGCCCGACCCCTCATAACTTCATCAATACGTGTTCTTTGAGTGACGACTCACAGAGGCAATACCTTTGGCAGACAGCTCAAACATTTGAACAAGCTTAGATTAACAAACATACGCTACCTGACCAAAAGCATCCAGACAACTACTTTGCGACGTTAAGAGCGGTGTGTCCACTCCTCGCCTTTGAACAACTTGAACTCTGCGCGGAACATTTCAGTGAATGCTTGTGGATGAGTGGTATTCCATATTTCCTCAAGGTTCGTAACCAGAGATTTTACTGACGTTGGACCCTGGGGTCCGGAGACAAGACTACATCATACCTCATCCGGTAATTGTTCCATGAGGCTGGGGTCGGAACTGCACACCAGTTCAGGAATATTAATGTCTACATACCACTACCTTAATTACGTGGCTTCGTTACAGATTGTTTTTTCATGGTGATACAAGAAATAATCGTCTCTCGACGGTTTCTCTACTGTATACACCGGGCGAGGTGGCGCAGTGGTTGGCACACTGGACTCGCATTCGGGAGGACGACGGTTCTGTCGGCCGGAGTGGCCGAAGGTTCTAGGCGCTTCAGTCTGGAACCGCGCGACAGCTACGGTCGCAGGTTCGAATCCTGGCTCGGGCATGGATGTGTGTGATGTCATTAAATTAGTTAGGTTTAAGTAGTTCTAAGTTCTAGAGGACTGATGACCTCAGAAGTTAAGTCCCATAGTACTCAGAGCCATTTGAACCATTTGAACGACGATTCAATCCCGCGTTCGCCCATCCTGGGTAGGTTTTCCGTGATTTCCCTAAATTGCTCCAGGCAAATGCCGGGATGGTTCTTCTGAAACGGCACGGCCAACTTGCTTCCCCGTTCTTCCCTAATCCGGTGAGACCTATGACCTCGCTGTCTGGTCTCCTTCCCCAAAACAACCCAACCCAATCTACTGTACACAGCAGTCATCAATTACATTGCCAAACCGTAACACCAATTTATATCCACTTCATTGCTGGTATTTCACACAAAGACAGGGGTAATGTTCTCCTGCCATTCCCAAGCCCAAACGTTTGCAATGAAATGCTACAGGGTATATCGTAATTCATCACTCCATGTCGTTTATTTCCAATCATCCACTGTCGAGAGCCACTTTACACCACTTCAGTCGCCGCTTACCACAGATATACAGAAACGATAGACATGTGAGTAGCTACTAAACTATTGTACACCGCTTTCTTGAAACTCTCCACGTCATAGCGGTTATGAAAGCGGGACTGCTAGCAGGAATTTGGAGATTTCGAGTGACTCCTTCAAATGATGTCATGCGGTTTGTCACTACCATCCGACACAATGTTGGACGGTCCGTGTTCGTCTGGTCTTCGATTAGCTTTTCATTTCACAATTGTTTAGTCGACTTAGGGTAGAAATGTCGCTGACACATTTGATACTCAGGTAGTATCCAATGAATATTCAACGTTCAGAGCCCCTGGCCAAACTATTTTGCTATTGTGCTGTTACGGCTTCTTTATTGACAACAAATACTCCCTACCTCAGAATGAGATTTTCGCTCTGCAGCGGAGTGTGCGCTGATATGAAACTTCCTGGCAGATTAAAACTGTGCACCGGACCGAGACTCGAACTCGGGACCTTTGCCTTTCGCGGGCAAGTGCTCTACCAACTGAGCTACCCAAGCACGACTCACGCCCTGTCCTCACAGCTTCACTTCTGCCAGTACCTCGTCTCCTACCATCCAAACTTTACAGACGCTCTCCCTACTTCCTTTACTACTGTGAAGGTGACGGGGTGGGGTGGCAAGCGGGTGGGGGCGGTGCCCGCCTCTAAATTTCAGTTCCGAATTAAATACGGGTGTTTGGATATACTTGGCCAGATATTACACAGCTTAAAAGCGATAGCATTTTTATTTTCAGGAATGTTATTTGGAAGTTTTGAAATTAGGAATCCATGTTCGACGATCGCTTATTAATGAGTATTAACCTAACTATCACTTATTCGGCTTTTTATCCCTGTTACCCTAGGTTCTGTGACAATCAAAACAGTGAAAAAGCCAGCAACAAGCAATTACAACACAACATTCAGCATAATGCAACGACTGTCAGACGAAATAGGTACACTGGATGTTAGTAGTTCGCGTCGCTCTGGGGAAAGCAGCTCTTCCACTACATTTAGTAACCCCATGCTCGAGGTTCATACTGGTGAATGCTTCGTAAACTTTCTAAAGCGCCCCTGGGGTAAGGCTCCAGAGTCTGTTTTACCACTGACATGTACTGCTTATCCTCTCTTAAGGTGCAAGTCCACCACAACGATCGAAATGTATGTGAAAGAATTGTGAGCTTGCAAACAGTAGGAAAGGGTTTGCCCTAAAATATGGACTGTAGTTGTCTGTCCTGATTAAACATTATTAATTATTAAGTAGTGATGGGGCCTATCAGCTACTGTAGTGAAACGAGGGTCAGAAACCCTGTGTATTTGTTGTTGTTGTTGTGGTCTTCAGTCCTGAGACTGGTTTGATGCAGCACTCCATGCACCTCTATCCTGCGCAAGCTTCTTCGTCTCCCAGTACCTACTGCAACCTACATCCTTCTGAATTTGCTTAGTGTACTGATCTCTTGGTCTCCCTCTACGATTTTTACCCTCCACGCTGCCCTCCAATGCTAAATTGGTGATCCCTTGATGCCTCAAAACATGTCCTACCAACCGATCCCTTCTTCTAGTCAAGTTGTGCCACAAACTCCTCTTCTCCTCAAGTCTATTCAGTACCTCCCAACTAATCTTCAGCATTCTTCTGTAGCACCACATTTCGGAGGCTTATATTCTCTTCTTGTCCGAACTATTTATCGTCCATGTTTCACTTCCATACATGGCGACACTCCATACAAATACTTTCAGAAACGACTTCCTAACAAATCAATACTCGATGTTAACAAATTTCTCTTCTTCAGAAACGGTCTCCTTGCCATTGCCGGTCTACATTTTATATCCTCTCTACTTCGACCATCATCAGTTATTTTGCTCCCTAAACAGCACAACTTCTTTACTACTTTAAGTGACTCATTTCATAATCTAATTCCCTCAGCGTCACCCGTCCATTATCCTCGTTTTGCTTTTGTTGATATTCATCTTATGCCCTCCTTTCAAGACACTATCCACTCCGTTCAACTGCTCTTCCAAGTCCTTTGCTGTCTCTGACAGAATTACAATGTCATCGGCGAACCTCAAAATTTTTATTTCCTCTCCATGGATTTTAATACCTACTCCGAACTTTTCTTTTGTTTCCTTTACTGCTTGCTCAATATACGGATTGAATAAATTCGGGGAGAGGCTACAAACCTGACTCACTCCCTTCCCAACCACTGCTTCCCTTTCATGTCTCTCGACTTTTATTACTGCCATCTGGTTTCTGTACAAATTGTAAATAGCCTTTCGCTCCCTATATTTTATCCCTGCCACCTTCAGAATTTGAAAGAGAGTATTCCAGTCAACATTGTCAAAAGCTTTCTCTAAGTCTACAAATGCTAGAAACGTAGGTTTGCCTTTCCTTAATCTTTCTTGTAAGATAAGTCGTAGGGTCAGTATTGCCTCACGTGTTCCAACATTTCTACGGAATCCAAATTGATCTACCCCGAGGTCGGCTTCTACCAGTTTTTCCATTCGTCTGTAAAGAATTCGCGTTAGTATTTTGCAACTGTTATTAAACTGATAGTTCGGTAATTTTCACATCTGTCAACATCTGTTTTCTTTGGGATTGGAATTATTATATTCTTCTTGAAGTCTGAGTTAACTTCGCCTGTCTCATACATTTTGCTCACCAGATGGTAGAGTTTTGTCTGGACTGGCTCTCCCAAGGCTGTCAGTAGCTCTAATGGAATGTTGTCTACTGCCGGGGCCTTGTTTCGTCTTAGGTCTTTCAGTGCTCTGTCAAACACCTCACGCAGTATAGTATCTCCCATTTCATCATCATCTAAATCGTCTTCCATTTCCATATTATTGTCCTCAAGAACATCGTCCCTGTATAGACCCTCTATATGCTCCTTCGACCTTTCTGCTTTCCCTTCTCTGATTAAACTGGGTTTCCATCTGAGCTCTTGATATTCATGTAAGTGGTTCTCTTTTCTCCAAAGGTCTCTGTAATTTTCCTGTAGGCAGTATCTATCTAACAATCGTGAGATAAGCCTCTTCATCCTTTCATTTGTCCTCTAGCCATCCCTGCTTAGCCATTTTGCACTTCCTGTCGATCTCATTTTTGAGACGTTTGTATTCCTTTTTGCCTAATTCATTCACTGCATTTTTTTTATTTTCTCCTTTCATCTATTACATTCAGCATCTATTCTGTTCCCCAGGGATTTCTATTAGCCCTCGTCTTTTTACCTACTTGATCCTCCTCTGCCATCACTATTTCATCTCTCTACTGTATTTCTTTCTCCCATTTTTGTCAATCGTAGCCTTATTCTCTCCCTGAAACTCTCTATAACGTCTGGTTCTGTCAGTTTATCCAGGTCCCATCTCCGTAAATTCTCACTTTTTTCCAGTTTCTTCAGTTTTGGTCTACAGTTCATAACCAATAAATTGTGATCAGAGCCCACATCTGCCCCTGGAAATGTCTTACAATTTAAAACCTGGTTCCTAAATCTCTGTCTTAGCATTATATAATCTATCTCATACATTTTATTATCTCCTGGGTTCTTCCATGTGCACAACCTTCTTTCGTGATTCTTGAACCAAATGTTAGCTATGATCAAGTTATGCTCTGTGCAAAACTCTACCAGGCGGCTTCCTCTTTCATTTCTTAGCCCCAATCCATATTCACCTACTACGTTTCCTTCTCTTCCTTTTCCAACTGTCGAATTCCAGTCACCCATGAATATTAAATTTTCACCTCTCTTCACTACCTGAATAATTTATTTTATCTCATCATATATTTCATCAATTTCTTCATCGTCTGCAGAGGTAGTTGCCATATAAACTTGTACTACTTTAGTAGGGGTGGGCTTCGTGTCTATCTTGGCCATGATAATGCGTCCACTATGCTGTTTGTTTTAGCTTACCCGCACTCCTATATTCCTATTCATTATTAAAGCTACTCCTGCATTACCCCTGTTTGATTTTGTATTTATAACCCTGTATTCACCTGACCAAAAGTCTTGTTCCTCCTACCACCGAACGTCACTAATTCCCACTATATCTAACTTTAACCTATCCATTTCCCATTTTTAATTGTCTAATCTACCTGCCAGATTAAGGGATCTGACATCCCACGCTCCGATCCGTAGAACGCCAGTGTTCTTTCTCCTGAAAACGACGTTCTCTTGAGTAGTCCCCGCCCAGAGATCCGAATGGGGGACTGTTTTACCTCCGGAATATTGTACCCAAGAGGACGCCATCATCATTTAATCGTACAGTAAAGCTGCATCCCCTCGTGAGAAATTACGGGTGTAGTTTCCCCTTGCTTTCAGCCGTTCGCAGTACCACAATAACAAGGCCGCTTTGGTT
Organism: Schistocerca serialis cubense; assembly: GCF_023864345.2. NCBI lineage: Eukaryota > Metazoa > Arthropoda > Insecta > Orthoptera > Acrididae > Schistocerca > Schistocerca serialis. The sequence continues at coordinate 375,992,559 of NC_064645.1, read as the reverse complement.
AGTGTTACAAGGCCAGATCAGTCAATCATCCAGACTGTTGCCCCTGGAACTACTGAAAAGGCGTCTGCCCCTCTTCAGGAACCACACGTTTGTCTGGCCTCTCAACAGATACCCCTCCGTTGTGGTTGCACCTACGGTACGGCCATCTGCATCGTTGAGGCACGCAAGCCTCCCCACCAACGGCAAGGTCCATGGTTTATCGGTTGTGAATTCAATGATTGTTCAGAACAAACAAGCAACAAATACTGGATGAAATACCCACCACGGGAAAATGAGCGCAAATGTAGTTATCAAATAGTGCTAGTTGCGGATCTTTAGACTGAGCGGACTGGAAAACTTCTCATAAAATGGACCGAACGAACAAGAAAACTTTTTAAATGACCGATAATCGCAAAACTGAAGTGTTGGTGACGATTGCATCGGAAGGTTTGTGAGTAAAGAGAAATAGAACCTCAAAGAATAAAATCACTGCCGAAAAGTCACCACAGAGTGACTGATTGATATGAACCAACGTGCCTATCATACCATACGAACTTCCTACGCCGTTACTGCGACACTTAGATCATTTGTTGGAGGTGAGGTGCTGTGAGATTGCAGACAGAGTCGGACGCTAGCCGGCCCGTTAACTGTCTTATCCTCTCGTGGTGAATGAAACCATTATCTGCGACTCTTGACGGCCAAGACCGCCTACTGTGACCTCTCCCAGTTGTCTAGTGCTTCTTCTGGGTGTGAGGCAGTCAAAAATGCCATTCTGGCCAATCTGAGACCGCATACTTTATTACGCTAATCCGAAACCTCCTAACATGTTTGTTCTGTAATGTTCGGTGTCGATTTTTCGGACGATTCCGAACGCCAACCTATCCGAGTTCCTCGTTCTTAGTCCTGTGACACATCGGCATCCCCAAAGTTTCCGAGTACCTACCTATCAAATGGCGACCCGCCAAGAACTATCCATAACCTTGTCTTCTCAGTGTTCGCGCTCAAGGGAATCAGCGGCTCGTCGGTACTAGATAAAGGACTCGCCTGTCGAGGCTTCCCCGGCTACTGCTCAATATTGCGATGTTACTGCACGGGACACGCCATTTGCGAGGGTGGTCTGTCGGCTGGAGGAACCTCTGCATTCATATTGGCCAACGGCGAGGGCACGGCGAGTTCGCTGACCTCAGAACGCAAGTGCATTCTCCCTCGAGCGTGGCTAATGTTGTCCAAGACGCATACCGTCCTCTGCCGCAGTGAGGGCGACGGCGGGCAGTCTCGCATTGGTCTCACATGGCCATCGTCATCCCCAGTCCGCTGAAGGAAGACCAAGGCGAGCGGAAACTGCAAGGGCCACGTTTTTACGTTACGAATGAATTCAGCATGCACTTTAAAACTAAGCGAAGTTAAAGGTAATCCTCTGCCATCACGCCCACGCTTTTACGGATAATACCGCTTCTTTTCATATACAGCAGAGTCCTGCTAATCTGAACCCCGGTAATCCGAACGTTCGGTTAATCCGAACAAGAAAAACGTTAGTCTAAGTATGGAAAACTGCGCGGTAAACTGCTGTACATACACACTATTTTAATTTACACAATACAGTAAATATGTAACAGAAAAATTGGCAAGAAAACATTAGTTTTAAACAATGCATAACAATGAAAGAAAAGCTGTCAAATTTACTAAAACAGTGTGGAAATTTTATCCCTACTTTTTAGATGACAAAAATTCAGTCGTTGTTTCTAGGCCTAATGAAGACAGTCTGTCATATGACGCATAGTTGCGCCATCGTCTCATAAACATCAAATCAGCAGGTGTAGCAGTGGGCTGTTGGTCCAAATAACGTGGCGCGAGGTCAAGGGCTTCTGCTTCTGCTTCTGCTTCTGCGTCACTGTGTGGCACCAGCTCTCCTTTGTCGTTTCCGTCACAGCAGTCCACTTCTTCCTGGTCTTGAGTCACAGCAGCAGCTAAATCAGCATCAGTTATGCTCTCCACACACGCCCCATCCGTTACCATCCACTCATCTACGTCTCCTTCACTAAAGTCCTCACATCTAGGGACTGTATCATTTGTAGTAGATTTTCCCCTTCCTTTTCAACTAGGTCGTCCTGAAATTCACGAGATGTCCACAGTTTTCTCCACGATTTTCTCAGAATATTTTCTGAAGTATTCCGTCATGCCTCAGCGGCCCAATAAACATCCTTCACATTGCGGTTTTTGTATTTTGTCCGCTTAAGGAATGCTATCATCTTGAATCATAATTCTTAAAAATTGTTTTCTGTAAATCAGTTTCAATGTTTGCAGTACGCGCTGGTCCATCGGCTGTAGAAGTGGTGTAACATTCGGCGGCAAAAACTTCGCCACAGTTTCGCTATCACATAATTCCTCAGAGCTGGGGTGAGATGGCGCGTTACAAATAAAAAGGACTGCACAGGGAGACAAACGATTTTCCTTAGGAAATCAGTTAACAGAGGGAACAAACTAGGCGTGAAACCATTCTTTGAACAGCTTACCACCCATCCATGCTTTTTGCTGGTTCCGATAAGATATGGGCACAGACTTCATGTTGCAGTTTTAAAGACCTAGCAGATTTGCTGATCAGCATTAAAGGCAGCTTGTGATTACCAGCAGCGTTGCTGCACGCTAATAAAGTCACATGATCATTGCACATTTTAGAACCAGAAGCATGGTCTCCTGCTTTTGATGCCAGGATTCTTGTTGGCAATGCCCTAAAATTAAGGCCTGTTTCGTCAGCCTTATAAATTTGTTGTGGAGAATACTTTCCCTCTCTTACCATTTTTTAAAACTCACCCAAGTATTCGTTCGCTGCATCACGGTCAGAAGAAAGCTTCTCTCCAGTAATTGTTAGCTGACGGATTCGATGACGTTTCTTGAATCTGTCCAACCAACCTGTACCCGCACTAAAAGATTCATCACTATTCATTTTGTTCAGGTAAACAGCCTTGTCCTGAACCAGTTCTCCATTCAAAGGAGTCCCCTTTCTCTTTCCTGCGTAAACCAAATGATAAGAGCTTCATCCACTACATCGTACTGGGACTGTTTCAAAGTCTGAGGTATTTCGAGTGTTTTTCTCGAAGACGTTGCACAGGACTGTTCAAGCTTCACTCGGCTCTTCTGCCAACCACAAATGGTTGCTTTACTAACACCCAGTTCGATTGCCAGTTTAGATACATCCTCACCATTGTCTGTCCTCTTCAAAGCATTCAGTTTTTCTTCAAGAGTTAACGTTCTATGTTTCCGTTAACTCATGACGAAAATACGTACACCACTACACCTGAACGAATACAACACAACTCTTAACCATGCCAGCGATCGATAACTAACATAACCAAGCGCTTTGAGAGCCAACTGACAGTGCACTGACCTCATACACTACAAAGGTCTCAACAATACACAACAACAAGGACAGGGAGTGAGAGTGAGTCATTGTTCCCACACTTATTCCCATTTGTTACCATGGTGTACCTGCTTATCTACTTGGTATACTTCATTCTAGAAACTCGTACCGTAATTCCGGCTTATCCGAGCAAATCGGTAATCCGAACAAGTTCCGGTCCCAATTAGTTCGGATTAACGGGACTCTACTGTACATCGACAGTTATTGATTAACTGGATCTATCTTATAGATGGGTTAAGTGTTCTGAGCAGAGAAGAGAGAGAAACACAAGGTTGGCTACAGCCTGACGCGTTTCAAACTGTCGCTGTTGAAGTGCAACTACCACTGTTCGAAACGCAAGCCCTGGACGGGACCCAGCAGTACTGAATGCAAACTTGAGAGAAAAGAATAAAGTAGGCATTATTACTGTTGTCAACAGCTGAACATCAAGTTCCGTCAGTAAAGGGAACAAGTTTGTTTCCTGAGATAATTGCTTTCTGAGAAGACACACAAAACGCACTGTCGCCATTTTCATTATTGTGCAGATGTTTTCAGCTTAATACAGACACACAGATAACCAGGAGTGTGATGTCGAACGGAATACAATCTGTAAAGATAAATCTGAGATAAATGCTCTTTGAGCGAAAAACCCACTAAGTATCCATGAACCACCTCTGAAATTTTTTCAGTGGAGTTCGGGTACATCGTGAGCACCAGATAGTAAAACCTACCTTACAGATTTGTTAACACAGAATCATAGAATTACAGATACAGACAGTGACGTAGATATTTGGCATAGAGCCATCAACTGTCGCTATCTAGATGCAGGTCCACTAGAGGAATTAGAAATACGTACCAAAGAAACCAAAAATAAGTCTAACTGCACAACATGAGTTTACCCAGATCGCTCATAACAACACTTACAACGGTATTCTTTGGTGAATATACAATATATCAACTAATCCTCATTCCGAAACCGTGTAAATGGAATGTTCGTAAGTAGATGGGTGATCGAATGTTTGCAGCATTGTAAGCACACCAATGCTACACTAAACTCACGAACCACTGTATGTGCTGCTCTATTTTGGACACTTTATTCGTCTTCACATAAATATTTACACTTTTAATCTTATTCATATGTTAGAAGAATAATTTTTACTGTACTACTAAGTAAAAAACATTAAATGTAGATATGGTCAAATGTTCATATGTGGGTGAAGTCTTATGGGACTTAACTGCTAAGGTCATCAGTCCATAAGCTTACACACTACTTACCCTAAATTATCCTAAGGACAAACACATACACCCATTCCCGATGGAGGACTCGAACTTCCGCCGGGACCAGCCGCACAGTCCATGACTGCATCGCCCCTAGACCGCTCGGCTAATCCCGCGCGGCTAAATGTAGGTATATTCACTTATGCAAGAACGCTGACATATGTGCACATTGTCATGTGACTGAACACGTAGCTACCCTTCCACTCCATTTGTACAATTTACCGTGGCTTAGGTGTCCACGTGTCGCTGAAAAATTCACGACACATTATTTTCTCAATAATGGTATTTGTATTTCTTCCACTCTCACTAGCACTGGCGCTAATATCTTAACCCACCTTGTGTTTTCTCGTTCTCTTTCAGAATTACCTGCGCGTCAAGTACGTAACTGTTACACGAATTGAAACGAACTAGTACAAAGACGGGGTTTTTCATTACTTTCCGTCACTTTTTCGCCCACTTATTTAGTAGTGTCGGGTAACAAATTCAGCAAGTAGACCAGTTTGCATTCGACAACACAAGTTTCACAGAAACAGAAAACACAACGAAAAATAGATAAAATACGGTCATGAGCAACTGCATTACTGATGCTGCTGCGTGGACAAGAGGTCTGTGCGTCTGTACGCTCTATGTAACTGGTGTTCTTGTTACGTATTTGAGATTTCTTCAGATCTTTTTCTGTCTGCCACAGTTCATCTACATCTACATATACATCATACTCCGCAAGCCACCAAATGGCGTGTTGCGGAGGCTACTTTCGGTACCACTATCTGATCCCTCCAACTCTTCTCCACTCGCTAATAGTGCGTGGGAAGAGTGATTGTCGGTAAGCCTATGCACTGAGGTTTCGTAGACTTTGCCGGCGTCTTACATGTTTATGCTCTTCACAAGTATGCAGCCGGATATGATCCTCTTCACTACACGATATTTCGGGGACGCATCTGGCCGCCATCTTCGGGTGCGATCGCTGTTTGATATTCAGTTTCACCCAGATTAATTCACATTCGGAATCCGTGATAACCTCTCTGGATTTTATCGAATATTTTACTGCAATAAAGACGCCTCCTCTACCGATGACTGACGTATACTTACGATAAACATTCCAGTCCGGACTTAGGATTTCGTTGTCATTGACGTCTGGTTTCAAACAACTTTCTGTTCCAAATACTATCTGTGTATCATAACCCTCAGCAAGAGATACTAATTCTGGGACCTTCCCTTGCCTGCAGTTTTCTAAAATCATATTAATCTTTTCTATCTCTGATCTGCGATGACCAACATTCCCTGAGGTCACTGTGCCTGATTTAAAAGGCAAATCGTCTTTGATCTCAAGGGAGGGGTTCTGTAACCTAAAAACCCCCATGTGCAGGCCACACGTACTCCGCGGTTCTAGGCGCTTCAGTCCGGAACCGCGCTGCTGCTACGGTCGCAAGTTCGGATCTTGCCTCGGGCATGGATGTGTGTGATGTCATTAGGTTAGTTAGGTTTAAGTAGTTCTATGTCTTGGAGACTGATGACTGTTAAGTCCCATAGTGCTTAGAGCCATTTAAACCATTTGTAATCACTTCCTGCGTGTAGTGCACACCTTATCTATAAAGGAGAATCCTACAATTCTGCATCCGATAGCGGAGGACGAGAAATTCGCATCCGATACCGTCACAGAGTCGTCCGAGCATCTGGTTTAGACTATCCACTCTGCTCCAAACCAGAGGACCGCTATGAACACTGGTATGTTGGTTATGATAGAAGCTTAGCCTGCACCCCGCGTGCGTTGCTAGTTGCCTTCACCAAATCAGCCAGCCACCGAAAGGAGCCGAGGATGGCATCAAAACGCAAACGGCAGGCGTCAATCGTGCCGACATTTGCACTACACGCAGCCGGTTGCATCCAGTGTGCTCGACAGCCTTCGGCAGGGCCTCTTCCACATCACGGATGGGACCTCCCGGCAAACATGCACACTGGAATTCTTTCCCCCCTTGCTTACTGAGGGGCTCCATCACCCACCCAACGTTGGAGCTCCCAATGACCAGCATACCACCCTCTGCATTTGTCCGTACTGAGCAGGAAAATTGACTGTTGTCCCAACAGGAGAGGCATCCCGTAATGGCTCAGAGTTATCGTCAACACTGGGTAGCACCTCGTACCTGTTGCTAAGACGTAGGGAGCCAGCCGCACGGCCTGCTCTCTCTTTCGCCTCCAGACTAGTGACACGTGAACCAACCACTGTCTGACATCCACTCTGGCGTGACGCCGTACCGGTCTGATGTTGAGTATCAGAAGCCGCAGCGACTTCCGGGTCACCAGGAGATTCCAGAGGCACCAAAGGTGTCGCAGGTCTCGTCAATGGCGCCCCGACGTCATCGCAACTTTGAGCATTAGCTAGAAGCTTGTCAATGGTAGCCAACGCAACTTCCAGCTGTTTTCGGACAACAGCCAATTCTCCTTGTGTCCGCTCACGACGATCACAGTCCCTAGCCTTGTCGTACTGTGTTTAAAATAGATATAAGGACTCAAATGGTGCTATTGAGTTTGAAATGTATACAAAATATACCAAAGGAGAATACAGTAACAGTAAAAGCTGCTGTGCCAATTTCTCACTGTGCTTTAAGACCGCAAGCTATTAAACACAAATAAATTTCTCTACTGAAGTTGATATACACTATTGGCCATTAAAATT